>NW_021835760.1:5000-38239 GCF_006345805.1 Octopus sinensis
CTGCATACTTCTAGTTATACTGTTACTGTCATTGAATAGTGTCCCAGCTGAATTAAGGCTCTGAAGGGTTTAGGTCAGGAGTTCTCAACCGTTTTTTTTTTATTAATCTATGGACCCGTTTGATTGCTGTTTTATTCCTATGGACCCCTATAGCCATTCGATGTTTAAAAACTAGTTTATAGAAATTTCTTTCAAAATTCTTATTTTGTTTTCCACACATTAACATGTGTTGATTAAAATATATAAACTGTGAGAGAGAAACCTAGCTATTTCTTCCAATAAATACCAATACATACATGAAAAGCAAAATTTTTCCAGAGGCCGTCATACTATTATTGTGTGTCCCTAATTTATTATTTCGCTTTTTGAACCCCAACCCCGTATAGGGGTCCATATGGTCACAGAGGCCATATAGACCCCGAATGGGAGCCACTGGACTAAGGGGTAAACTAGCGGTTCTCTATCATTTTTTTTTTTTTACCTATAGACCCCTTTGATTACTATTTTATTCTAGTTGACCTCTATCGCCATTTGATGTTTAATAACTATTTCGTTACGTGGACCCTTAGCAATCGTATATGGACCCCGTTACTTAGGTTTTATTTTGTGTTGTTTTTATTTTAAAATCTGCTACTTCTTCTATCAGTTATCTTTTGCCGAACCGCAAAGTTACAAGGATATAAACATACCAGCATGCCAGCACCACTGGTCAAGTGGTCGGGAAAAGAACACCGTTATATGCACATCTTTGAATTGTTTCCGTCATTAGACCGCGGCCATGCTGGGGCATCGCCTTGAAGAGTGTTTAGTTAAAGGAATTGATCCAAGTACCTAATTTGTTTATATATATATATATAAACATTCTTTATTTTCTCTCCCTGTTTATTTCTGTGTTCCTTTCTGTCGAAGAGCGTAGGTTCGAAACGTCAAAGACTGTATTGCTTCCCGAGCATTAAGCTAATACATCTGTTTGTTGTTTACACACCTGTCTTCGTCTTTTTTAATGTAAATTCTCACTATATATATATATATATATATATATCTACGACGGGCATCTTTCATTTTCTGTCTTCTCGTCTACCAAATCCACTCACAAGGTTTTGGTCGACCTGGGGTTATAGTAAAAAGACAGTTGTTCAAGATGCCATGAATGGAAGTCAACACAGCATCATGCAGTTAAGAAGCAATCTATTTACCACACAGCCACTGTAGCAAACACACATGTATATATATCTGGAGCATATGTGAATACATACATCCGCAAATAAAACCATGCGTGCAGATTTTGTTACAGAATATTTAATAAACCCATGCTTGTTTGTGAAAGCATGTATATAAGGACTTAAGGGATGCACGTATACACATCGTATGACAGTTTGTTTTTGTGTGTGCATGTTTAAAATGCTTGTTTGGATATAGAAGTGCATGTATGTGTGTATGTGTGTGTGTGTGTATACGTATATATGTGTGTACGTATATATGCGTGTATAGATATATTTGTACATATATATGCGTGTGAGAAGGAATATATGCATGTATGCCATTATGCAGTTTTATTTCAAGATTTCTTGCCAATAGAGAAAGAGCCGGTTTCTAACCTAGATCCAAGGTTCCTTCATTGGAATTTCAACATCAACAACAGGGTATTTTTGTTCGTTTGTATGTATATATGTATGGCGACAGCTCGTGTTCAAACCAGTAAAGGAATAAAAAGAATATGTGTGCATATATAGGTATAAAAGTGTGGTAAGTAGCTTGCTTACCAACCACATGGTTCCGGGTTCAGTACCACTGCGTGGTACTTCGGGCAAGTGTCTTCTACTATACCCTCGGGCCGACCAAAGCCCTGTGAGTGGATTTGGTAGACGGAAACTGAAAGAAGCCCATCGTATATAATATATATATAATATAATATATATATATATACATATATATACATATATTATATAATATATATAGTATGTATATATGTATGTATGTATGTATGTATGTATGTATGTATGTATGTATGTATGTATGTATGCTTGTATGTATGTATGTTTGTGTGCCTGTGTTTGTCTCTCCAACATTGCTTGACAACCGATGTTGGTGTATTCATGTCTTCCGGTACTTTGCGGTTCGGCAAGTACTAGGCTTACAAAGAATAAGTCCTGGGGGGGCAATTTGCTCGGCATAAAAGGCGGTGCTCCAGCATGGCCGCAGTCAAATGACTGAAACAAATAAAGGAATATATATGTATGTATATGTATGTATGTATATGTATGTATGTATATACGTTTGTCACTATATATCTGGCAAACACGCACACACACATACATATGTATGTACACACGCACAAACACTCTCCCTCCCCCCCTCTCTCTCTCATTAATTACACCTCTGTCTGTCTCACTCTATCTTGTTCTCCGTCTGTGTATTTCAATTATTTCTCTTACACATACACACAAACAAATACGCATTCATGCACACCCACAATCACATCCTCTCTCTCTCTCTCTCTCTCTCTCTCTCTTCTCTCTCTCTCTCTCCTTATCTGTATCTCATTATCTCGCTCTGTCTATGCACCCCTCCATCTGCCTCGCCGTCCCTGGCAGACACGCGCGCGCGCGCACCAAACACACACTTATTCCAAGATAGTTGTTATTCCCAGAAAGCAAAGAGTTTCACTTTCAGTTTCGCTTCTTCGCTATGCAACTAAATTGCTAACTGCAACGGCTATCACTACTATCAGTACAATCACCACAACCTCCACCACCTTCTTCTCAAGTGCCATTACTACCACCACCCTCTACATTGTACTCTGTACTAAACTCCTTGACACAGTCCTTGTCTTAACTTCTACTTATTTCTCACATATTTTCTAATATTATCATCGAAGAGCGGCCTAGCTGGAGCAAGGCTTTGAAGGATCTAGTTGAAAAAAAAATGGACTCCAGTACTTAGGTTTATTCCTGATTTTTTTTCTGTTTTTTTTTTTTTTTTTTTTCAAGTCTGGAACTTATTTTATCGGTTGTCTTTAGCCGAATCGCTAAGTTACAAGGACACAAACATACCAGCAAACCAGCACCGCTGGTCAAATGGTCGAGGAAGAAGCACCATTATATGCGTATCTTTGGCTTGTTTCAGTCACCGGGCTATGGCCATGCTGGGGCACCGCCTTGATGAATTTTTAGTCGAATGAATTGATCTCACCAATTATTCCGTTTTTTCAAGCCTTTTGCTGAACTGCTATACATATATATACATATATATCTATACATATACATACATATATATATATATATATATATATATTATATATATATATATATATATATATATATATATATATAATATATATAATATATATATATACATATAGTTACAAATTGAGATAGGGGTTGTAAATGCAACCCTCCATGGGATAACATATATCCAATATACTGCTAGTGAAGTACCCAACAAAGTTAATACATAAATGTATATACATATATATAGATGTATATATATATACACATGTATATATATGTATATATATGTATATATATACACATGTATATATATACATATATACAGGTATATGTATACATATATAGGATCTTTATGACATCGTTCGTGCGTTTGTACTGGTTTTAGCTTTAAGGTTTTAGGGTTAGGGTTAGGGCTAGGATTTTAGGGTTACGGTTAGGGTTTTAGGGTTAGGGTTGTCATAAATAACAGTGACAAACGAAAAATACACCGCCAGAAGTTCTTGTTCACAAACAACGGCGGTAATTTTATTCAGCTGAATACACGTCATTGATTGGTTGAAATTACCGAAATAGGCATACTTTAACGTGAAATTACTTCGTAAATATAAGTTTTTCTCAAAAATGCTAACAGTAAAACAGGATTTATATGACACATTCTACCAGTGTCCGAAGTTTGAAAGTGTTTTGTTACAAAAACTTATTTTTAAAAAATCTGTACGTCAATAGGTCAAGATCCTATATATACATATATATGTATACGTATACACACACGTACGAACGCACCCAACACACACATACATATATATATATATATATATATATATATATATATATATAAACCTATAAATACATATATATATATTGAAACTATTAGTTGGGAAACTACTATCTCACATTACACCACACACATACACACACACACAAACACACATCATCATCATCATCATCGTCGTTTAACGTCCGTTCTCCATGCTAGCATGGGTTGGACGGTTCGACCGGGGTTCTGGGAAGCCAGAAGGCTGCACCAGGCTCCAGTCTAATTTGGCAATGTTTCTACAGCTGGATGCCCTTCCTAACGCCAACCACTCGTGAGTGTAGTGGGTGCTTTTTACGTGCCACCTGCACAGGTGCAGGCGGGGCTGGCAACGCCACGGTCAGATTGGTGTATTTTATGTGCCACCGGCACGGAAGCCAGTCGAGGCGGTGCTGGCATCGGCCACGAGTCGGATAGTGCTTTTTGGACATATATATATATATATCTCTCTATATATAAACGGCAGTTTGTCTGTGCGTGTTTCTGTGTGTCTGTTTGCTTGTACCCTCACCCTGAACACGGCTTTCAACCGATTCTGATGAAACTTGACACACACATAGCCCAATGTCATAATTCAAAACTAACGCAGCGAAAATTTTGAAAAGTTCCCCCAGTTCTGAAAAAAATCCATAAATTCGACATGGGGTTGAGAATCAAAAAAAACAAACCACAGACTGTCTAGGGGACGCAACTCCACCTTTTTTTACTCTCAAAATAAAATTTACCATCATTTTTTTTCCATTTTTTTGCTATTTTTTGGCTATAACTCTCTAAAGATGCTTTATAGTTATTTCCCTTACAAACCTGAGCAACGCCGGGCGATACTGCTAGTATATATATATATATATATATATGTAATGTGTGATACTAGTTTCACTTTTAATAGTTTCCCGACTGATAATCTCACTATGTATATATTATATAGATAGTGAAAGTATTAATAGTGAAACTATGAAAGCTGAAACTATTATCTCACCTTATAGAAATGTTATTGTTTCACTTTCGACATGTAATACCGAAAATGTTTAAGAGTTTGCCTCGGGCACGCATTAGGCAACAAGTTCAACATTTTTGTGGCCCATGACAGTGTATGGACTCTAAGTAGTGTACGTGTAAAATTTGAATGAAATCGTTTGGGTAGTTCTCGAGTTTTAGTGATGCACGCGGACAGACACACATTCTCACGAGAGACTTCTTTCATACTTCTAAATGTTTTACTTGGTACTGTCATAGGAAAGCAATCGGATCTTTTCGGTTTGAACGGCAGTTTTTTCTAGCAGTGTCACATGAAATTGTCACCTATAATTTTGACCCTAATATCGATCTGTTGCATTTCAATCTGTTTTAGGGTTAGGGTTAGGGGTGGGGGAAGAGTATCTTTTTTCCTCAGAAATGTAAATAAACCCAGGCGCAGGAGTGGCTGTGTGGTAAGTAGCTTGTTTATCAACCACATGGTTCCGGGTTCAGTCCCACTGCGTGGCACCTTGGGCAAATGTCTTCTACTATAACCTCGGGTCGACCAATGCCTTGTGAGTGGATTTGGTAGACGGAAACTGAAAGAAGCCTGTCGTATATATGTATATATATGTATGTGTGTGTGTGTGTTTGTGTGTCTGTGTTTGTCCCCCTAGCATTGCTTGACAACCGATGCTGGTGTGTTTATGTCCCCATCAATTAGCGGTTCAGCAAAAAGAGACCGATAGAATAAGTACTGGGCTTACAAAGAATAAGTCCCAGGGATCGATTTGCTCGACTAAAGGCGGTGCTCCAGCATGGCCGCAGTCAAATGACTGAAACAAGTAAAAGAGTAAAAGAGTAAAGAGAGATTACGAATCTGTGAAATATATATATATATATATTTTAAAGTTTAAATTTTTTAAAAGAAACCTTCCCCCACTTCACCCACACATCACCTACTCGCTTTCGAAAAGCTAAAAACACCCAAAGTTTCACTTTTGTCTAATGCTTCAGGAATGTGTAGAATTATACTGAAATAGCAGACGTAAAAAAATATCAGAGCACCACCAGAAAACCCGACATGCTAGAAACAACAGGTAAATGACATGGTTTCTGAAGAAGCTAAAATTTCCAAAACGCTAATTGTGAAACATTAGGAGTTTGTAGTTTTTTGAAAGTGGTGAGGTAATGGGTGGATATTTAGGAAGGAGATTTTAGTGTTTATTTAAGAAAAACGAAGGCAGAAGATTCATACTCACTGGGGTTTTTCTCCGTTAATTACCAAGAAAAAATTGGTAAAAAGTAAAAAATGAAGAAATTGGGATGGGGAGGGAGAAAATTAAAATATTGGGAACGTGTTTTGGGGGTGAAATATTAATTCCCTGTAGTGAAAACATAGGAATCGGAAGAAATTTAGGGAAAAATCAGGAGCACGGGCACAAATGTCACTTAGGATGACATGCTAGAAACAACAGGTAAAGGACTAAGATTTCTGGGAGAACTTTTAAATTTAAACGCACTCATTACAAACACGAATTACAGAATAGAAAAAGGTGATCTCTATTAGATTTGAGCTGTAATTTTAAGCTTGCACATAGCAAGAAATAACACAATTCATACAGAAGTTTTACGGAGAGAGAGAGAGAAAGAGAGAGTGTGTGTGTGCGTATGTGAGAGAGAAAGGTGTGTGTTGTCATGTATGTGTTTTTTTGCATGTATGTGTAAGGGGCTCTCTCTCTCTCTCTCTGTCTCTCACTCACACATGCATTATTTTTCATATACATGTGCATAAATACATATGCATACATCTTTTTTGTGGTGGTATAAAATGTCGTTTAAGACAGTTGAATTATAGAATTATAGAAAAATTATAATGATAAGTTTTTGTAATGCAAATATGTAAATGAAATTAAAGGTTATTTGTTAGCCAAAAGATTACTGAATCGTCAGTTTTCGAATGTTTCCGTTAATTTCCGTAATTTTTTTTATTTCTTTATGCTTTGAAGAGAGAAGCGAGTGAAAGAGAAAGTGAAACCGTAAAATTTGATTTGAAGTGAGAGCAGAAAGTGAAAGAGAGGAGAAAGTGGTATATGTACGTGTATATGAAATGGAGGTATGTGTGTGTGTGTGTGTGTGTGTGTGTGTGTGTGGTGTGTGGTGTGCTGAGAGAATGAGTGAGTGAAAGTGTGTGTTGTATGTGTAAATAGCACTCGGTCTCTCTCTGTCACACACACCTTGCATATACAATTCCATAAATACATATACAGGCATCTTTTTGTATATATGTGTGCGTGTGCATGAGAGGAGAGAGAGAATGTGTGTGTGTGTGTGTGTGTGTGTGTGGTGTGTGTGTGTGTGTGGACTGTATTTCGTCATAACATATAGAGAAATGGATGTCTTTTAAGATACACACTCATATAGAGAATGTAACGTCGACGTCGTTGTCGTGGTATAAAATGTTTCCGATAGTTGACTTATAGAAAAGATTATTGTAAAATTTTTGTAATGCAAATATCTAAATGAAAATAAGTTTGCTTTGTAGTCATAAGATTGCTGAATCTTTTGGTACCCCATACACCAAAATCGGCAACTCAGTTTTCGAATGCATAAGGAAGATGCACACACACATACATAAATTCTCTTTTATATATATGGAAGTGTCCATGTCTGTCGTTCTGTCTGTCTGTCTCTCATTCCCAAAGTGCCTATCTCTTTCTGTCTCCTCTCCTTCCCTGATATCACCCACCACCATTTTTCACATTTCCTTGAACTTAACAATTTTGCACCCCTCTCATTTTATCATGTAGTAGCCCAACCCCCGTAGTTGGTCCATTATCGATTTTTATTAAAATTCAATTATCCCATTATTGAACTGGATCTTAGTTCAACATGTATACACAGTTTGGATGGAGGTAGTGAGAGTCAGTGTGTCACACTTTAACCCCCTCTCTCACTATTCCTCTTGATTGGGTGTAAGTAATAGTAGGTATACAGACGGTCAGGGTGGTAGTAGATTGACAGTTGAGATGGTAATGGGGTGATAGTAATAGTATGAGCTGTAGTTGTGATAGAGGCAGAGACGACGGTGATGGTGGTGGTGGTGGTGATGGTGGTGGTAGCCGAGGCAGTCAAGGACGAAAGTGATAGTAAGCGATGTGAAAGACAGTGGTAATGGTGGTGGAGAGAAAGGCGGCGAAGTTAAAGGTATTGATGGTTGTGGCATCAGACGTCTGAATGGTGTGTGTATAGCAGTTGTGTTTGTATTGGTGATGGTGATGGTTGAAAACAATTAACAAAGAGAGAGAGAGAGATTGAGAAAGAAAGAAAGAAAGAGGTTAGACAGGAAAACGATTGTACTGACTCCCGAATGGGAAGACAAAAAAGGTTGCTTATCATTCAGCTTTGCAATAAGTTCCAAGTCGACAAATTATATCATTGCTTTGATGAAAATTGTTTATTGCTTGAAAAATATTGGTCAAGTTTAATAAAATTTATTAGGTACCCAATGCATGAAGTGTCATTATTGGGCCCAAGACCTAGCGAAGAGCCCTCCACAGGAGCCGGCTTAAAAGCCGTTCGATTGGGTGGCTTTTAAGCTTGTGCATATATATATATATATATATATATATATATATATATATATATATATATATTATATATATATATATGTGTGTGGTGTGTGTGTGTGTGTGTGTGTGTGTGTGCATGTGTGTGTGTGTGTGTGTGTCTCTGTGTGTGTCAGTGTTTGTCCACACCACCATCGCTTTACAGCCGTTGTTTGTGCGTTTACGTCCCCGTAATTTAATAGTTCGGCAAAAGAGACCGATAGAATAAGTACTAGGCTTACAAAGAATAATTCCTGGTGTCGATTTCTTGTATTAAAAACTCCCTTAAGTCGGCGCTCCAGCATGGCAGCTGTCAAATGACTGAAACAAGAACAGGCGCAGGCGTGGTTGTGTGGTAAGTAGCTTGCTTACCAATGAGTCTCTGTTGTCAGTGTGCGCATGTGTCATTGTGTTGTCCACTGAAGAAGATAACCGGCAGTGTTTAGCCTACCAAAGGAAGCTGCTGCAAGGTAAGACCTTTGTCTCTTGGGCCCAGTGGGGGTCGTTGTCTGTACTTATATTTTTTTACAAATAAGGAGTCCTCACTGGATTCGGGATGTTGGACTGCTTGCGGTTTAGCAATATGGTTCACATTAAATAAACATTTTTTCTCATAGTGAGCAGTACAGTTTGGTGGGCGTATCCTTCAACCAACTGGTACTTAAATGTATCAACCTCGAAAGGATGAAATGCAAAGTCGACCTCAGCAGAATGCTATTTTCAGAATATTGAGAAAACTGTATTTATAAAACCTTCAAGCAATTGTCGTACTTTCATATTCGTCCAAAACATTATCTTTGATTGCTACAGTAATTCAAATCTACCGCTAACAAGCGGTATAAAGAATAGGTGCTATGGTTAAGTTCAGGAAAGATTGTGTTTGCAACATCGATCATGTAGAACTCTAGAAATTTGTGGTTGCCGGTTGTTGTCTGGTCAGGTCGAATTTTGACCAAAATACTTTCTAGTCATGATTATCTCCGTTTTTGTTGTCTTTCATATAATATTTAGAATAACATTGATGAATGGATCATTTTAAAAACTAATAGGCGCAGGAGTGGCTGTGTGGTAAGTAGCTTCCGGGTTCAGTCCCACTGCGTGGCATCTTGGGCAAGTGTCTTCTGCTATAGCCCCGGGCCGACCAATGCTTTGTGAGTGGATTTGGTAGACGGAAACTGAAAGAAGCCCAAAGAAGACTAAAGGCGGGTCTTACGAATAGCAAAGGACCACATTTCGGACTTCTACCACTACAAGGACGAAGACCGCTTCGCTCAACACACAAACAAACAAGCAACATCAACAAAATGTAAGTTCACATTGGATAATATATTCCTAGATATATTATACTCTTTACTCTTTACTCTTTTACTCGTTTCAGTCATTTGACTGCGGCCATGCTGGAGCACCGCCTTTAGTCGAGCAAATCGACCCCGGGACTTATTCTTTGTAATCCCAGTACTTATTCTATCGGTCTCTTTTTGCCGAACCGCTAAGTGACGGGGACGTAAACACACCAGCATTGGTTGTCAAGCACACACGCACACATACATATATATATATATATATACATATATACGACAGGCTTCTTTCAGTTTCCGTCTACCAAATCCACTCACAAGGCTTTGGTCGGCCCGAGGCTATAGTAGATGACACTTGCCCAAGTTGCCATGCAGTGGGACTGAACCCGGAACCATGTGGTTGGTAAACAAGCTACTTACCACACAGCCACTCCTGCGCCTAAAAGAAGCGTTGATACTGGCATATTCGGGTCTTTTATTGGCCACAAGTAACTGTCCCTTATGAGGGTTTTCCTTTCATTTCCGTTTTGTTTTCTGCCATTTTCTTTCTTTTTTTCTGTTAAATTCTTCGCCAGGATTTCGGATGAGAAAGACAGACATCTGGGGGAAAATGCTTAGCAGCATTTCGTCCGTCTTCATGCTTTGAGTTCAAATGCCGCCGAGGTCGACCTTGTCTTTCGGGTTCGATAAAATAAGTACCAGTTGAACAATGGTGCCGATGTAATCGACTTAACTCCTCCTAGCAACTCATGAGCACATGTCACAGTTTCTAATCGAATTTCTGATGAGAGTTACTTCCCTGGAATTAAAACACGAGTAGTCTCCCTTGTAATAACTGTTTTGTACTTTAAACTCTCTTACAAATTGTGTGCGCGTGGCTTAGGCTGTCAGCATCATGATCGTAAGATTGTGGTTTCGATTCCTGGACCGGGCGACGCGTTGTGTTCTTGAGCAAAACACTTCATTTCACGTTGCTCCAGTCCACTCAGCTGGCAAAAATGTGTAACATTTATAAGGCGGCGAGCTGGCAGAAACGTTAGCACGCCGGGCGAAATGCTTAGCGGTATTTCGTCTGCGTTACGTTGTGAGTTCAAATTCCGCCGAGGTCGACTTCGCCTTTCATCCTTTCGGGGTCGATTAAATAAGTACCATTTATGCATTGGGGTCGATGTAATCGACTTAATGCCATTCTTTGTCCCCTCTGTGTTTAGCCCCTTGTGGGTAATAAAGAAATAGCTATTATTACGGTTGTTAAAGTTCATGGATTTAACTATCTTCATAATTTTTTTTTCTTTTTTCTACTCTAGGCCACAAGTTCCGAAATTTTTAGGGAGTGGGGTCTATCGATTAGATCGACCCCAGTACGCAAAGTCAACCTCGGCAGAATTGACAATCTTACTCTTGACTCTTTTACTCTTTTACTTGTTTCAGTCAGTTGACTGCGGCCATGCTGGAGCACCGCCTTTTTTTTTAATCGAGCAACTCGACCCCCGGGACTTATTCTTTGTAAGCCCAGTACTTATTATATCGGTCTCTTTTTGCCGAACCGCTAAGTGACGGGGACATAAACACACCAGCATCGGTTGTCAAGCAATGCTAGGGGGGAAAACACACACACACAAACACACACGCACACACACACATATATATATATATATACATATATACGACGGGCTTCTTTCAGTTTCCGCCTACCAAATCCACTCACAAGGCTTTGGTCGGCCCGAGGCTATAGCAGAAGACACTTTCCCAAGGTGCCACGCAGTGGGACTGAACCCGGAACCATGTGGTTGGTAAACAAGCTACTTACCACACAGCCACTCCTGCACCTATAATCTTCATGATGTTCTCTTCGAATCTTCCCATATCTGTAAGATTCGGAGGATTTCTGGTGCTTGTCAGTCTATTTGTATGGGGTCTGTTAGACAGAGCATCATTGAAGGGGAAAAAAAACCCTCCATCCTCTTCATTTTTTATCTTTTATTTGTTTCAGGCATTTGACTACGGCCATGCTGGGGCACCGCCTTGACGGTGTTTTGCTAAAGATTGATACTTATTCTATAGACCTCCTTGGCCGATCCGCTAAGTCACGGGCACGTTAACGCACCAGCACCGGTTATGAGGGAGAATTGCGTCCCCAAAGTCCATCCCCTCCTCACCGTGGTGGGGACGCTGGCAACGGGTAGTGTCAGAGCTATGCCGTCGGGAACTTCGGTTCCTGGTAGGGCAACCCAAAGGCGGATTGGTCTGACACCGAGTGGTATTAGGGCCACAACCCGGCAGACGGGGCTCTGGTGAAAATCCTCGGAGTGTCTGTTTCGGCAACCGGCGGCCCCTCGGTCGTTCTGTCCCTGCATCTGCGGACAATCTGCAGCAAACAGGATGTCTCCACATGCGGGATTGTTGGGGACCGCTTGTGAAATCCACATATTCCCACGAAACTTCTTCCACTGCCCTGGTTCGAGATGCCTCGAGGGTGGTGGAAGAAGCCGACTCAACCCGCCCAGAGTGAATGTCGCCACAACTAAAAGTAGTAAGTGAGGGAGAAGTACGCCCCACTACATATACGACGGGTTTCTTTCAGTTTCCGTCTACCAAATCCACTTACAAGGAATGAAACCGGAACAACGTGATTGGGAAGCAAGCTTCTTACCACACAGCCACACTCGCCCAATTTGAGTGCTCGTTAGACGACGCTTGGGTAGAGCAGCGCTTCTCGAACTGTTTTCAATACTACCTTTTTTTCCTTTTACTAACACTTATACAACTCCCCATTGCTGCAACTCAATGTGTCCCCAACTCACCTTAACCCCTCACCCAACAATTATTTTGAAAATAAATGTATTTTTTCAGACATATTGGGAAGCAAGCTTCTTACCACGCAGCCACACTCGCCCAATTTGAGTGCTCGTTAGACGACGCTTGGTGTAGAGCAGCACTTCTCAAACTGTTTTCAATACTACCTTTTTTTCCTTTTACTAACACTTATACAACTCCCCATTGCTGCAACTCAATGTGTCCCCAACTCACCTTAACCCCTTACCCAACAATTATTTTGAAAATAAATGTATTTTTTCAGACATATTTTTTAATTGTTTTATTTTACTATGTTTTGAATGGTGATTTCGAGGTATATTTCAAACCTTATTTATTATGAATTTTAATTCAATAATATTGATTTTAAATTACCGCTTTGGGCAGAAACGAGTTAACCCGTTTTTAGACGAAGGAACTCGTTTGCTGTCGATTTTGGCGAGCCTATCTTTTGACGAGTTAACTCGCCAGAGATGGAAAAAAACGATTTCGGTCAAAACGCATATATTCGTTTCTGCCGGGTAAGGGGTTAATGTATATACACATAATATCAGATCAGAATAACTTAGATCCGTGTACTAGTTTAACGCATACGACTACTTACCACAGCACCACCCGCCTATAATCGAATACTGTACGAATAGCTGGTATTTATTTAGTTGTCATTTATTTCCTCATTCATTTTACGAAGTTTGTTGTTATTGTTGATGTTGTTACTGTTGCTGTGATTGCTTTTAAAAAGCAGTTTATTACATTTTATTTTATTTTTTAAGGAAATATTTAAATAGACAAAGATGAAATGAAACTGTCCAAATACATTTATCGCCCTTTGTACACAGTACTTGTAACAAAATTTCCCCGCCTTCTAGGGGGCGACACCATATTTGAGAAGCTCTGGTGTGGAGCTTTCTGTCTGTGATGTGAGGAAGGCACGAGCTGGCAGAAACGATAGCGCGCCGGGCGAAATGCTTAGCGGTATTTCGTCTGCCGTTACGTTCCGAGTTCAAATTCCGCCGAGGTCGACTTTGCTTTTCATCCATTCTGGGTCGATAAATTAAGTACCAGTTACGCACTGGGGTCGATGTAATCGACTTAATACCTATGTCTGTCCTTGTTTGTCCCCTCTATGTTTATCCCCTTGTGGGTAATAAAGAAATAGGTATTTCGTCTGCCGTTACGTTCCGAGTTCAAATTCCGCCGAGGTCAACTTTGCCTTTCATCTTTTCGGGGTCGATAAATTAAGTACCAGTTACGCACTGGGGTCGATGTAATCGACTTAATACCTATGTCTGTCCTTGTTTGTCCCCTCTATGTTTAGCCCCTTGTGGATAATAAAGAAATAGGCAATACAGAAGAATGGCAAATGACCACAAATGGGGAGAAGAAAAAGGCGAAAGATAAGACACGCAATCAATCAAAGCAAATGGCCCCACAATGTTGACAACAATAAACACAAACGCTTCAGACCTAATGCAATACATTAGGTCAAAGAGCAACATAAGAGAAGACAATGTCAAAACAATCACCCACGCACAATACCATCACAACACATAAAAACTATACGCGTGACACAAATCACACACAACACACTGAAATCTCTCTACCCGGATGCAGTAGGGAGATTTCAAAAGTACTTACCAAAAACAATTCTACAAAAACCTTCTGAGAGAAGATTGTGAGGTGAAGAATAACCAACTTTCGAGCAGTGACTCTCTCTCTCTCTCTTTCTCTCTCTCTCTCTCTCTCTCTCTCTCTCTCTCTCTCTCTCATTCATTTCCTTTTCTTTTCGTGTGTAAAGCGCAACTTTCGATAAGAACATGCTTAGAACAGGTTGTATAAATATGCATGGCTTAGGGTCGCCTAGGAAACATAGCTACCTGTTAAATGACATCAAGTCACAGAATATGCATATCATAGCCATCAGTGAGACCAGACTCCACAACACGCGGTGCCTCCAGCACATATTCGGCGGACAATTCGACATTTATTTTTCTCCATCTCTGCCAAAAATGGGCGGGGGTGGTACCGAGGTGCTTTTTCGGAAGAGTTTGGACCTCGAATGAAGAGCAATATTCCTAGACCCAGAGGGTAGGCTGGTCGTCTTGCCGTCTTGGATGTCGATGGCAGTAATGGGTGTGTTTTTCGATTGATAACAGTTTATCCTTAGCAGATCGGTCGGATATCTTTCGACGTCTAGAAGTTTTCCTGGGATCTTCTTGACATTTACCTTTAGTGGGGGACTTGAACGCTACCTTGGAAACGCGCCCGGACTACGTGGCTAGAAGTAGGAATAGGAGGGGATGTAAATGTGTCAAAGACCTGCTCATTTACATATATATATATATTTACACATACACAAACACACACACACACACACACACACACACACACACATATATATATATATATTCAAGAGAAATTTTTAAAAGGATGTTGCAACAGAGAAGGTGAGTCTCGTTGACTTTTTTTCTGTACACAGTTTGTTACAGATCATGCCTTTTTCGCTAGGCTCATATTCCATTCGTGGACCCATGAGAAACGATCCTGCACTAACTACTCTGTCTATATGTCTGTGTATACCTTTCACTGCCATGTATACCATAAAGTCTGCAAATCTAACGGAGGGCTCGAAAGACATTTTAAGATACACAAAGATCAGAATTTAACTGCAGGCCTTGGTGATCCAAATCAGATATGCAATCTATGTGGGTGCGAAGGAATTGTGTTTTTGAGAATGTGGATCTCGAATCACATAGAGCTATGAATATTTAAATATTGGATTGTAAACTTTCTACGAGATCCACTGTTCCAGAAAAGGATTATTTCATATACATATTCTTTTATTCTTTTCATTGTTTCAGTCAATTGATTGCGACCATGCTGGAGCACCGCCTTTAGACGAACAGGATTTATTCTTTGTAAGCCCAGTACTTATTTTATCAGTCACTTTCGTAAACACACCTCATCGGTTGACATGCGATAGTGGGGGAAGAAACACAGACACACAAACATACACACACACATTCGCGCGCATACACACATAGACACACACGAACATATTTAAAATATGTATATACGACGAGCCTCTTTCAGTTTCCATCTACCAAATCCACACTCAAGGCTTTAGTCGTCCCGAGGCCATTGTAGAAGACACTTGCCGAAGTTGTCACGCAGTGGGACTGAACTCGGGACCGTGTGGTTAGGAAGCAAGCTATACCTGTGTCACATTAACCCGTTGAATACCTCAGCTAGACTGTGGCTTGCATTACCGTTATGCTCATTCACCAGAAAAGGATATTGAGGTCAGGAAAATTATCAAATAATAATGACGTTAGTAGAAAGACAAAGAAAGAAATAAAAGTGAAATTGTGTTATCGACTGCATCAGGTATTAAAACTTTTATAGAGCATGTAAAGAAAGATTTTATTTGATGCTCAAATCTAAATATCTAAATATCCATATTAATGGATTTATGTTCACGAACACACACACACACACACACACACACGAACACTTCCACCAAATCACACCACACCAAATCAATTAATAAATAAAATAAAACATATGCATATATACATACACATATGTACGTACCTACTTCAACATGTATATATATGGAAATAAATTCGACCGTATATAAATTTACTTTCAGAGCAATGTTCTAGTAAATCTCAAACCTCTTTCTATTGTAAATATAAATTATTTTGCATCTGTCTGACCTCATTTAAGGCTGCATGTTGTGACTCTGACGGGTCTTCTGCTGCGAGATCAGTAGATTGGTTGAATTGATATGCAGTGGTCTTATGTTTACCGAAGAATTTCTTTTAGAATTTTTTCGCTCTCATTATTTTAAATCGTCAACAAATAACTTAAAGGACTATGGTAACTGTATGAAGGGGAGTTGGCATTATTAATCAAAGTTTGTCATCAAAATATGACAGCAGAGAAAGAGTAATATCTTGACCCCAAAACCATTCTACGTCTTTAGAAATGTTCTTCTGTTTTAGCTGAGTCTCTCAGATTTCTTCTTGCTGACATAATAAATTGCATCTATGAATGCAAGTATAAAGTTACAAAACATTTTCAAAAAATATCAAGGAATGACTTGGGATAAAAGAACAGTTGAAATGGGTACTGCTGAAAATTATTTGCATCTGCACTTTGTGGAGGGTGAACATTGGGACGAAATTCTAATGTATAAGTAGATGATATCCCCACTTTTTAAAAAAACTGTTACTACTGAAACGATACTTGGCATTGTATAATAAATTGATCCCCATAATTGAAAAAGAAATCTACATCAAATTTCTGATTCCACATAAATTCAGAAGGGACGGTCATAGGCTTCGAGTTTGGACCTAGGAAACTGAAGATATAAAGTTATTTCGGAAAAGGATTTCAGTTGGACAGCTGGGTTGAGATTGTATTTCTATCTTCGGAACTGCTGACCGGTCAGCATTGCTTAAGGATCTCCATAGCACCACTTTTGTGAAGTTCATTGAACTGAATTTTATATGCTTTATTTCCCAATATATTAATATTTAATAATAAATAAAAACAAACTGAATAATTTTTTTGGAAAATGCTTTTATTCTTATATTTCATTATCAAGTTGAAAAATATGAGAAATTATTGAATTATGTAATATATTATTCAAATTGTTTTGGTGATGATATCACTGACTGAAAGAAAAGAAAATATAATTTCTGAAATTCAAAGATAAAAGAAAAAAAGCAAGAATAATTTGCTAAATATATAGGTACAGGTGTGTTTGCGTGGTAAGAAGCTTGCTACCCAAAATCTTGGTTCTGGGTTCAGTCCTGCTCTGTGGCAACTTTGACAAGTGTCTTTTAGTATAGCCTTGGGCTGACCAAAGCCTTGTGAGTGGATTTGGTAGACAGACACTGAAAGAAGCCCATTGTGTGTGTTTATATATATGTGTGTGTGCACGTGTGTGTTTGTGTCTATCTGTCTGTGTTTGTTCCACACCAGTTTTAATTTGGTTACGTCTCTACAACTTAGCATTTAAGCAGAATAGAATAATGGAATATATATTACGACTAAGAAAAAAGTTCGGGGGACACTTTCTTCACATGCAATCCTTCACAGTAGTGCACCAGCCTGGCCGCAGTCTAACGACTGAAACAAGCAGAAGAGAAAAGATTGACATTTTATATGCGTTTATATTTGATAGATTGTGCGTAAGGTTGTTCAATATCAGGTTCATCAAGAGGCTGAGGAGGTGTCTTTTTCCATCCATTGCATGACATAAGAAACACTACTATCTTCTCCAGATGCTGTGATTAATGGTTTTGAATCTATGTGTTCATAACAATCTTCGTAGTTTTGCTTTTGGAAGCAGAATTCTTGTCCAGGTTTGTGGATATAACTTGAATTGGTGTCTTGCATGGAGCAACACTTATTATCTTCAGCAGGGACATTGCATACTGATATAGAACTTTTACTTGCGTTTCGACTGAGGATCAGGTATCTACAAAAGATAATACATGAGTCTGTATGCATGTAGGATTCGATATCATTTGAATACAAACCCTCGAAACCTTACACAACTTAACCCGCAAGCTAAAGAAATTTGGAAAAATGAAAAATATAATTTAGAAGATTAAACTGAACATTACAAACCTAAAATGCCTAGAATTAATCTTAAGATCCATTAACTCGACTTTTACACTAACCCTTCTCTTAAACTCATTTGCCCCTCTAAATCGGACCTTTGTAGGATAAGTGAGCGTATCACAGATAAGTACATACCCACACTTAGGAAGGTCATTCAGCTTAAATTATGGTCTAGTTCATATGAGGTAATCGACTGGTTCACTAAACTATCAGATAAAAAGAAAGTAAGGTTCAAGCAAATAGACATAACTCACTATTATATCTCAATAAACCCTACCCTTTTAAATAAGGCACTTATGTTTACTAAGAAAACCCCAGGACTAACAAGAGCAGAGGTAGACATTATTCTAGTGGTGAGGAAATCAGTTATCAAATTCAAGGGGAAGTACTGGGCACCTTCACTCTCCCTACTGCATGAAGATAGAATTCACTCTCATGAAGTTGTTACTGTTCTTTTTTATATGGATTATCATTGATACAAATGATTTCTCTTTCCATCGTGATTGTAAATTGAACTCTTTACTTCCTGTGCTATAACACAGTGCAATAAGGAAATGCATGAACCTTGTTTATATTCATTTTCAGGGAAATGAAGAAGTCTTTAATGTAAACTAACTCTAATCCCGTCTTCAATCATTCATTTCTGTTCAGTCACAGATTCACAACAGCACTGGCCCCTCCCCCCTATTATAAAACCATGTTTGAGAGGCATCAGCTGGTTTCCATAACTAACAAACCGTCACAGAATGGGATTCAGATTTTCAATTCTTGAAATTAAGTGGGTACCCTTCCAATCACACCCAGAGAATAATTACAAAGTTTCTATCAAATTAACTCCCAGGGCACTGGTTGGCCCAGGGCTAAATTATGAGACATGCCAAAGGTATCATGAAGTGGGACTGAACTCAAAATATTGTGGTTGTAAAAGGTTTAGAAAAAAAAACTATGTGATAAGATATGAAGAAAAATTGTAATTACCTATTTTCAGGACGAGAATTGTTTCATTAGAATTAATTATCTATATAAAATAAAGGAAAGGTTTCATTAAAAGTCAATAAAGATCTCCTTAATACGCACGAACATAATTATTGATTTGAGTACGCTATATATACATACATACATATGTATGTATATATATATATATATATATATATTATATATATATATATATATATATATATAATATATATATATATATGTATGTATATATATATATATATGTGTATATATATATATATATGTATATATATATATATATATATATTATATATATATATATATGTATATATATATATATATGTATGTATATATATATATATATATATATATATATATATTATATATATATATATTATATATATATATATAATTATATATATATATATTAAAAATAGGAAAGAATGGAGCTGAACGACGAATTAACAAAATTCCTTTATTTTCGACATATATTTCGAAGGCTGCATATTCCTAATTGTGAAAGAATAAGGAGTACATTATGTTGCTTTCTCATCAGGAAAAGCAAGGAACTTATGTCCTTATATATACATATCTATATATATATATATATATATATATATATATATATATATATATATATATATATATATAGTCAATTAAAAAAAACAGAGAAAAGGAAAAAGAAAAAACAAACAAGCGTGACAACGTTGTACAAGCAATGTATTAATAAGATGTGCAGAGAAAGAAAAGAGTAGTAGTTTTACATTTCGAGCGTAGCTCTTCTTCAGAACCAGGAAAAACAAGGAAACTTCCAGAAGAAAGAGGAAATAATGCCAACAATCACTTTCTGTTACATATCCAAATACAAGTGTGAGTGCGCGTACATACACACACTCACACACACGTATATACCCAGACACAGACATACGCGCACACGCACATATAGGTATATATAAAGGGAAAGTTTATGAAAATAAACAAAAGACGAAGGCAGGTGGTTTACAAACAAACAAATGTATTAGTATAGCGCTCAGGAATAGAAAAAGTATTTTACGTTTCGAGCCTATGCTCTTCTACAAAAAGATACACAGAAAAAAAACAAGGAGAGAAACCAGGAGAGAAAAAATGTATGTAGTATATATATATATCTTCATACACACGGCAAGCTGCTTTCAGTTTCCGTCTACCAAATCCACTCACAAAGGTTTGGTCAGCTCGAGGTTATTATTGAACACTTGACCATTTGGTTGGGAAGTAAACTTCTTACCGCATAGCCGTGTGTGCTAAGAAGTTTAATGATGATGAGGATGATGATGAGACCCACACATGTCTATGTGTGGCCCTCATCATCATGTAGTGTCAGATTTGCAAGCTGACACGGGTTTCATGTTTTGAGAATATATATGAACATATGTGTGTCTGTGTGTGTTAAATATTATCAACGACGTAACATTTGATTATTTTATTAAAAACTTCTCCTTGGCTTCCAACGAAATTTCCACTAAATGATAGCAACATACACACATGTCCGCGATGTGTAAAAGTGTGAGATTTTGCACAAGTATAAACAAACTGTGGTCATTTGCAAGTTTGTTGTGGCCTCTCCCCTCTCAATAATTACAATCCCATTTCCCCACTTTGAGTTTCAAATATTCTAAACCTTCAAACCATTATATTTAACTTTGCACATTGTTCTGTAATGGAAAGTTCAGACGATTTCATTGTTGATTCCTGGACATTGAAAAAATCACTTCTTGATTAGATTTCCGCTGGAAAATATCCTTCAGTTGACTGTTCATTACGTTATCTACTCAACCAGTTTATGTCTGCGTATATGCGATGAATATATGTGTGTATATACGTGTATGTATATATGTGTATGTCTTTATGTGTTTGTGTTGTCTGTTTGTACGGATGTTGATGTCTGACATTTCAAAAAAATAAAAATACATTTAGCTCTTTTCATAGCTAACCTTCTCAACACTGCCTTTCGTTCTATGATACAAATTCCCTGTTTAAAGTGAGCTAAATTAAAACCTTCCATCAAAATTCCATGTAAAGTTTTGTCCCAAACGCCCATCTTAATAATGGCAAAGCTATTTTACGAAATTCTTCCTAACTTTCGAAACTAATTGAAACAAAGACAAAGTATTTCAACAGAAATATGGTAAGAAACGGGTTGAACGAGACAAGTTCAGATACACCAAATACCTTTTGTTATTCGAGAGAATCCTGCCACCGAGGAATTGTGAGTGCTGCTGTCTTCGTTTCTATTGAATTTATACTCTGTGTAATTGCTGATCATACTTATCTGAAATGATAGATTTGAAATATCGTTAAGATAACTCAGCTGTTTGTGATCTGATTATGAGTCGCCTCAGTTCCTTGTCAAGGGGTTGGTGTCGTTTGTCCGAGCATTTTTTATTTGTGTCAGTGTCATTTGGTGGAAATAGGGTGGGTAGGAGAAACACTAAATCCCTTCTTAGCTCAAACCTCATTTCAAGTCAATCAATCGATCTTGTCAAGGGGTTGGTGTCGTTTGTCCGAGCACTTTTTGGTGGGGTGAGGGGATTTAAGGAAAGAAACATTAAACTCTTACTTCCCTCAAACCTCATCCAAAGTCAGTCAATCCATCAATCAATAGATCAATCAATCAATAATATTCATATCTAACAAGAGATTCTACTGCTTCTCCAAACCAGATATATCCCTCAACAGGTTATTAGCATTTTTGGTTTTAAGGAATAGAGCGACTTAACAATCTCTAATGACGATATGGATATGGATTTAGTACCGCAGATGAATAGAATGGTCAGCAATTATACACTGCGCCCATTGCTTGTAGATGTAAGGTATACCATTGCCATGAGTACCATCATCATCTTCACCAAGATCAACAGTATCACTACCACCACCACCACCACCACCACCACCACCACTACTTCCACTACCGTTACCATAGTCCTACTTAACATCCAATTTCCATAGTGGAATAGGATGGACATTTGACAGGGCCTGACAAGATGGTAGGGTGGTCTATCATACACCAATGTCTACTTTGGTATGGTTTCTGTGGTTGGATGTCCTTCCTAATGCCAACCACTTTACAGAGTATACTGGGTGACCTTTTCGTTCATGGCACCAGCACTAGCAAGGATCACTTCATAACTCCAAGATTAAGGTCCTAAAGTAACCTTATAAGTGAGGGAGAATAGAAAAGGGAGTGAGTGGTGATTTCAAGTAGAAGGATGAGGGATGGCATATTGGAGAGTAAAGAAGCAAAATAAGCGAGGGATTTGCTTCAGGGTGAAGAAAAAGAGGAGAAGGATTTGAAAGGTGATAGGGTGGGTTGTGTTCTGGGGGTGGTGAAGGGAGGGTAAAGTCGAGGGCTATCCCTCATTATAAGTATGTTCCAGAAGAGAACATGGAGTAAAGTTGGCCCCACTGAAAGTGTGAACCCAGTCATTTTGAAGTATGAAATTCTCTTCCATGAAACATGCAGCCTGACTCCCTATCATCTCTACATGTTTTCACTTTAACATTCAGGTTTCTCGGTCAAATGTAATGCTTATTGATTCACATTGTTTTGAAATAAACGTAGATTATGTCATAGCTTCAAGATTTCGATGGCGTGATGGTTAATTGCTAGAATGAGATTGTAGGGTATGTGTGAGAGGTCAGATATGGATGATTTGAGCATAAAACGGAGAATATTGGGGTTGGGTATGATATGGCCGTTTTAAATGCTAAAGGGCAAAAGTAGGTTAAGAAAATATATTTACTTCATTGATTTTCAGAGATTCATTCTTAAAATGGAGATTTATGCTTGTGATTTCTTTGTCTTCATAGGTCTTCAGGTTAAAATATTTGATGAACTCATCTCCATACATACCGAAATTCTTCCATGTCAAATGATTAGTGAAAGATGATAACGTGTCTTGGATTAATTCTACGGAGAACGTTCGTTCATGTACCTCAGGAGAAATAACTTTCAACAGCCATTTCTTGCCTGAAATATGAATTTAGAAAATATGACTTTTAAGTGTGTGATACATACATACATACATACATACATACATACATAAATACATACATACATACATACATACATATGTACAAGCAATCTGTGAGCAGAACAGCAATAATATGCAAGATTTTTTCTCAAGTTTCAAATGTGAATTTGTCTGTGTTAACTACATCCCAAATATGAAACCTTGTGGAAGAGACATACATATATTCATATATATAGACATACACACATATAAAGATACACACACACACACACACACACATAAATATATATATATATATATATATATGATAGATAAGTAGATAGATATAGATATAGTTAAATTGATTTGCCCATCTAAATCAGATATTTGTAAGATTATTAAATTTATTATTAATAAATATATTTCTAGGCTTAAACAACGTACTAGTTCATGTTTGTGGTCAAATTCTTTGGACGTTATTGATTGGTTCTCTAACATTAATAGTAAACAACATACTAAGTTTATTCAGTTGGATATTTCTAATTATTAGTCAGCTATCAACCCTATCCTATCGAATAAAACTTTGCTTCTCGCTATGAAAATTTCGGATCTATCTAGAAGTGATGTTGATATAATTCTAGTGGCTAGAAAAGCCTTTATTGAATTTGATGGTAAATATTGGACTAGAACTGGTAGACCCAATGTTTTCAATATTAAAATGGGGTCAAGTGATTCGGTGCAAGTTACCGATTGAGCTGTTTTTATATTTTTTATTGCATACATAATGAATTTCCTTATTTAGGAAGTGGATTATATAGAGATGATGCTCTTTTCACTGTATATAAATCTAGTATGGTTTATTTAGAAAAATATAGAAACATTCGTAATATATTCTTTCAGCATCTGTTCTTTCTATTAGTTTAGAAAATGAAGATACTAGGGTTAATTTTCTGGATATTACCATTGATCTACATAATGAATTATACCAACCTATTCATAAGCCAAATGAATGCTTACGATAGATAAATAAAATCTCTAATAATATTAGTAGCATAATAAATTCAATAGTTAAGAATATATCAACTTGTATTTCGAGGCTTTCGGCTAATGGAGATATATATAAGCTAAATCAACCGTATCATACTATTGGGTTTTCTATATCATTAATTGTAGGATTGTTAAGATTTTTATTTATTTGAGTTCGTGCGAGTTATCCTCGATATCGTTATGATTTATTGATATATCTAATTTGGAAGAGGTATTTACCATGTGTATTAATAATTTTAATCTTTGTTGGAGTGTTTAGTAAAATAATGTTTTATTTATAAATCCAAAAAATAGTTTAATTAAAATAATAACATTGGAAGTTATAGATTAAAATGCATTATTGGAAGCTGGATATAAAGATGAGGCTTACTATATCTTGAATCATCTTAGTAATAATAAAGATCTAGAAAATTTTAGAATTAGAGAGATGTTGAAACTTCATGAAAGGAATAAGAAAATTATAAATTTATATGGAAATAATAAAAGTAGATAAAGACACCATACTATGGGATATGCCAATATACACAGATAAAGAAATTAAAGCCAATAGGCCAGATATAGTTGTCAGAGGTTATCAAGAAAAAGATACTTTCTAATTGGTGTATCAATACCAACAGATGGCAACGTTTGTCTAAAAGAAATAGAGAAATTTTCAAAATACAATACAATTTATATTCTATGTAAATATATGGTGGTTCCCCAGTATGACTGCTGTTATTCAACTAATACTGGCTAAAGAGTTAACACAATGACTTAAAAATTTCAAATGCGTTAAACACAAAATTTATTAAATATGCGACTCGTACGTATCTCTTTCTTTAAATTTCCTTAATTTCAATTTAAAATATTATTAATCCTGCTTTGAATTCTCACAGAATGATTATTTCCCTTTTAATAGCCGTGACCACAAGAGGGACCACATGGTTTGATTTAGTTGTTCAATGAAATCTTACCTTTTTTAACTTTACAAGAACATTTCATTGAATTTGTCCAATGTATGTCAACACAACCATATTCTTCTCCCGTAAGCATCTTTGTCATGACAACCTGAAAAATGATTTTTTAAATTGTTTTAAAGTTGATTAGTTATATGACATGTTTAAATTAATACAACCATCTACGTTGATTGAAAGGGGTGGCCAGGTGGCTTTGTGCCAAGGCTAAAGTATGATAGAGGGACAAGTATAGTTGTCTTGCTACAGAAGAGATACATGACTACCACACATTATATAAGGGTAGTTGGGAGGGCCTAAATGTGATAGTGATACAATACCAGGTAAGATTCTTAGGAGATAGGAAGGGGAGAATACAGACGGGATACAGACTGTTGGTTAATGAAGGGACGGAGTGAGCTGGGTCTTTTGTAAAAGGGGAGTGTAACTCAGATGGTTAGAGATGGGTTACTCTCTCTCTCTATCTCTCTTTCTCCGTATATACATACATACATACATACATACATATATATATATATATATATATAATATATATATATAATATATATATATATATATATATATATATATATATATATATATATACATATATATTACGGAGATGCACTCGCATAGCAAGTGATTTGATCTGAGATCGTGTGCTGAAACGAAAACAATTACAGCGTGGAATGTGTTTGCAAGCCATTTAAGAAACACACAAAAGCCGTTCGATTCACTTCAACATTTAAGTTTAATTTGACAAAATATTTTCGTCGCTAAAATCTGTGACCTGTTCACTGACAAAAATCCGTGCTGCATCTGAGCAGCACGGATTTTCATCAGTGAACAGGTCACGGTCTTAAAGCGACGAAAATATTTTGACAAATTAAACTTAAATGTTGAAGTGAATCGAACGGCTTTTGTGTGTTTCTTAAATGGCTTACAAACACCTTCCACGCTGCAATTGTATATATACATATATATATATATATGTCTCAAAGACAGACAGAAAGAAAGAAAGAAAGAAAGAAAGAAAGAAAGAAAGAAAAAAGAAAGAAAGAAAGAAAGAAAGAACGAAAAAGCAAACACAGAATTCAAGAGGGTGAAGCTACTTACTTTGGTCATGTCAAAAGGTTTTTTAGTGCCATTGAATTCTATTTCAATCTCATTGATGTTCTCGTTTGGAATATCGAAAAAATTAGTGAAAGCGGAGACGTAAGCCGACTCTTCGAGTGATACAATTACTGAAGAGTTCCTTTCACCGCCAGTCACTCTAAGAGTAAAAATTATTGTTTCGTAATCGTTTACATATTTGGATTGATAGGTCATTTCTATATTCCATGTGGAATCTAGAGAAGAAAGAAGAAAATAATTAAAGGAAAAAAGAACAATAACAAACGTGGTGTAGTGTCTGTTGGCAGAAACGTTAGCGCGCTGGGCGAAATGCTTAGCGGTATTTCGTCTGCCGTTACGTTCTGAGTTCAAATTCCGCCGAGGTCGACTTTGCCTTTCATCCTTTCGGGGTCGATAAATTAAGTAGCAGTTACGCACTGGGGTCGATGTAATCGACTTAATCAATTTGTCTTTCCTTGTTTGTCTCCTCTATGTTTAGCCCCTTGTGGGTTGTAAAGAAATAGGTATTTCGTCTGCCGTTACGTTCTGAGTTCAAATTCCGCCGAGGTCGACTTTGCCTTTCATCCTTTCGGGGTCGATAAATGAAGTACCAGTTACGCACTGGGGTCGATGCAATCGACTTAAAAACCCTTTGTCTGTCCTTGTTTGTCTCCTCTATGTTTAGTCCCTTGTGGGTAGTAAAGAAATATGTAATTCATTAACAAAAATGTGTCCAGCAATAAAAGAGAAAAAAATGGTGAATTACTTGACATTTTGAGATTTGAATTATTCTTCAACAGTAAGTGACTGATTTTGTGAACATTGACCTTTGATCTTTTATCCTGTTTCAATCATTAGTCTGCGGCCATGCTGGGGCACCACCGTAAAGAAATTTTAGTCGAATGAATTAAGCCCAGGACTGATTTTATCTTTCAAAGTGTCTTTTGCTGAGCTGCTAAGTTACAGGGTTGTAAACACACAAACACCACATTGCAAGCAGTGGTGGAGTAAAACACAGACACAAAGACACACACACACACACACATGACAGTATTCTTTTAGTTTCCGTATCCAAATCCACTCAAGAATCTTTGGTCATCCCAAGGCTACAGTAGAAGACACTGGCCTAAAGTGACCCACACTGGGTCTGAAATCGGAACCATGTGATTAGGAGGAAAGTTTCTTATCATACAGCCACACCTAGCCATGCCTTTCATTACCATATTTTTGCTGAAATCTGCTTTGTTTCAATTAATTTTGAGAATAATGAAGAATATATTAAATAATTTAGCTGTTATTAATCTGGTGTCAGATTAATTAAGATGCAATTTCAATGAAAGGTTTTCACTAAGGTAACTTCAACCCTTTTCATACCAACTCACCTGAGACCATGCCTGGATCTACAAACTTACAGTTTTCATCTCCATAACCTGGTAAGATTGCTTGGATACTTTTAAGCTGTATATGCCATCCCCCTCAGTCCTGCATTAGTTGAGGGAAGTCTTCGAGGAGGCATCCAGTGTCTCTGATGAGTTGATCTACATATATTGTGTTTGGATGACCAGCTTGAGTACAGCATTGCTGTCATGTCCATAGCAGTAGGTCACTTGCTACCTCTTCTATAGCTCGCCAACTTTTAAGCTGTATATGCCATCCCCCGCAGTCCTGCATTAGTTGAGGGAGGTCTTCGAGGCGGCATCCAGTGTCTCTGATGAGTTGATCTACATATATTGTGTTTTGATGACCAGCTTGAGTACAGCCATGCTTTCATGTCCATAGCAGTATGTCATTTGCTACCTCTTCTATAGCTCGACAACAATGTCCTTCAAAGTGCAAGCATCTTTCCCTTATAATGTTGGAAGCAGGCAGCAGATCTCCGTACAGCTGTTTCTTGGTCGGATAAGTCCTCCAAGATATGTTTAAGACTGCTCTTAATATTTGGGTGAAAGTTCCATCTTGCTTGGATTCCAGTGTTTTGGTAAGTGTCCAGGCTGTTGTTCCATATAAAAGGACTGAGTCTACCACAGTATAGGAAAATCTTCTCTGACAGGCTTGATTTCCAGGCAAAACCCAGTTTGTTTAGGGCCGACCATGCTTTGGCTACCCAAGTTTTTACATCCTTGTCAGTTGACTTGCATTAATTTACTGTTTTAAAGTGATCTAAACAGCGCAGGAGTGGCTGTGTGGTAAGTAGCTTGCTTACCAACCACATGGTTCCGGGTTCAGTCCCACTGAGTGGCACCTTGTGCAAGTGTCCTCTGCTATAGCCTCGGGCTGACCAAAGCCTTGTGATTGGATTTGGTTGACGGAAACTGAAAGAAGCCCGTCGTATATATGTATATATATATATATATATATATATATATATATAATATATATATATATATATATATATATATATATATATATATATATATATATATGCGTGTGTGTGTTTGTGTGTCTGTGTTTGTTCCCCTAGCATTGCTTGACAACCGATGCTGGTATGTTTACGTCGCCGTCACTTAGCGGTTCGGAAAAAGAGAGCAATAGAATAAGTACTGGGCTTACAAAGAATAAGTGTCGGGGTCGATTTGCTCGACTAAAGGCGGTGCTCCAGCAGAGCGGCATTCAAATGACTGAAACAAGTAAACGAGTAAAAGAGTAAACTATAATCTTGATCAAAGTTTTATATTAATTTGTTTCAGACACCAGCTTTAGAATGAGAAAATCTTTTTACTAAATTTTTCATTATTTTTAAAATTAATTAAACGGCAATATATTTGTAACACTAAGTCAGAAATATCTTTATCGATAATAAGATCATTTTCTTGAAGAGTCTAAAGAAACAGGTCTCTGTAGAGAGCTGAACCCCAGGGATTTTATGAACCCATCAAAACATTCTGGAATGTTTCATGATGCCTTTAAAGGAGCAAATCTTCAGCATTCCTTTCGATCTGTCACTGCCTCTAACAAACCAATGTCAAAGATGACTTGCTGAAAAATATCGGAAGACATCATAACATAGTTTAGGAATCAAGCCAAAATACTTCTCGTCAGTATTACCATATATAATATTATTCTGCAGTGTCTGCGAGTTTTGAATTTAAACATTCCAAATTCAAATTTGAGGAAGCTTACCTGTATGACACTGTGGGTAAGAGACTTTTACTATAGCACCTGGCTGAGCCAAGCTTTGTGAATGGATTTGATAGACTGCAATTGGAAGAAGTCTGTCATAGGTATACACATATATATATTTGTATATGTATATATGATTGTGTGTATGTGTGTGTCTGTGTGTGTGTGTGTGAGAGAGAGAGAGGAAGTAAATACATTCAGTCATAGAAAACCCTTCTTCAATGAATTTCTAGTGATTCATAATATAGAGAAACAATATAAGCAGTATCTTTTATAAACTTACCATTTCTCCAGACACAAATATGGCCAGGACCTGGAGGCTCTATTCCAATTCTATACATACAGGAATATATTTTGTTATTTGCCATATTCTGCACTGTTACCTAATAGTAAAAGAAAAAGAGAAAATTATGTCACCAAGAATTACATGGCTTTAGACAGGGGTCACTTTGTTCTGGATCCAGTAATTATGCAGATGTGAATCACCTAAGTTATCCATCAATTCAGCAATTTTATCGCTACTTCAACTGAAATGTTCTTTCAGATATTGATAGTCATACAACACGAAGTTTACAGAAACTCAGCAATTCAAATACAAGGTGCATTGCAGTGGTTTTCAGACTTTTTCAGGAGAGACTTCTTCTTTTTACTTCTTTTACTTGTTTCAGTCATTTGACTACGGCCATGCTGGAGCACCGCCTTTAGTCGAGCAAATCGAGCCCGGGACTTATTCTTTGTAAGCCCAGTACTTATTCTATCGGTCACCTTTGCCGAACCGCTAAGTGACGGGGACGTAAACACACCAGCATCGGTTGTCAAGCAATGCTAGGGGGACAAACACAGACACACAAACACACACGCATACATATATATATATACGTATATACGACAGGCTTCTTTCAGTTCTGTCTACCAAATCCACTCGCAAGGCATTGGTCGGCCCGGGGCTATAGCAGGGCCGACCAATGCCTTGTGAGTGGATTGGTAGACGAAAACTGAAAGAAGCATGTTGTATATATGTATTGGACATTTATTAGTGTTAAAGAAGTATTTTAAATTTGGATTCACAAGATCCGATATAGATTTTGGTAGGTGTCTCTGTGTTGATATTGTTGTTAGTGATATTTGTGCTGCTTCAATTTGAGACTACCTTTGCTCGGTATAATGTAGCCTCGGTGTTACATCGGCTGTCCAGTGGGCATTCATTTCTAATCCTGCATGAAGATATGTTTGTGTGTGTGTGTGTGTGTGTGTGTGTGTGTGTGTGTGTGTGCATATGTGTGTGTATATATGTAATTATTAGCGGTATTTTGTCTGCCGTTACTTTCTGAGTTCAAATTCCGCCGAGGTCGACTTTGCCTTTCATCCTTTCGGGGTCGATAAATAAAGTACCAGTTTCGCACTGGAGTCGGTGCAAACGACTTAATCCGTGTGTCTATCCTTGTTTGTCCACTCAATGTCTAGCCCCTTGTGGGCAGTAATGAAATATATACGTATTGTATATAAGCGTGTGTGTGTGTTTGTATGTGTGTGTTTGTATCTGTGATTGTCGCTCGCCTCACCAGCACTTGACAACCTGTGTAGATGTTTTTACTTCCCCGGAACTTAGTGGTTCACCAAAAGAGATTGATAGAATAAGTACCAGGATTTAAAACAAATATTACTTGTTAAATTTGTTCAACTAACCTCCTTCAAGGTGGTGCCCCACCATGGTCGCTGTGTAATGACAGAAAAACATGTAGAAGAGAAAAGATGACAATAGAAGCCGTTGAAACATTTAAAATGTAAACTTTGAATGAAGCAGGTAAACTTCTTTCAAAATGGAAACAAGAGAAATAAACGTTTCGCTCACCTTTTTCTCCAACCCAAATTCCCCTTCAGTGAAAAAAGCTATCCAATTGAGTTCATTCCAATGCAATGAAAGAAAGAACGATGCATTTGAAGTTCTAGAATATTTGCTAAACGTAAAATTGGCGTAATAATGAGGTGCAGCACGATAAGAACTTTTAAAATCGTCATTTATGTCGCTACGTGTAACTTCAAAAGTCCAGCGATCCACTAGAAATAAAAAAGAGAAAATTGGACATTAGTGACAGCAAAATTTCAAAATCAATAAACTTAAAAAGATAATTACTTTTATAAAGAGGAGGATTAAAACGGAAATTATAAGAACATGGTGGGAAAATATTTGTTTTCCCTGCTCTTCCACCTTAGTTTATGACAGTTTTTACATTTAGATGAGACTGCCCCATGGTTTTAGGCAAGTGTCTTGTACAACAGCCTTGGGCTAACCAGAGCCTTGTGAGGGCATGTAGTAGATGGAAACTTAAAGAGCCCCATGGTATATATCTTTATCTATAGCTATATATATAATTATAAAAGTATGCAAAGCAAGCCGACCTCGGCGGAATTTGAACTCAGAATGTAACGGCAGACGAAACACGCGCGGAGTGGTAACGTTTCTGCAAGTCACCTCATATATATATATATATATATATATAATATATATATATATATATATATATATATAATATATATATATATATATATATATATATATATATATATATATATACATACTTTATTAAAGCAGCAGAAAATTCAACATGAGTTTCTCGTTGCCGGTCACCAGACAGTTTTTGCTAGAATATATATATATATATAATGTGTTTTTTTTTAATGGGCTAAGGGTTTGAGTGGAGCTGATGAACTTGAGGGCTGCACTAGGTTCTCCTCTGACTTGGCAGGGTTTCTTCAGCTGGATAACGCCAATCACCCCAGGTGCATAATGAGTGCTTTTACGCACCTTTGTCATGGGTGCCATTGATATGACACCAGGAATGACCACAACTACGATTCATGGGTCGGTGCCATTCACATGGCACCAACAACAACCCTGACTACGATTCATGAGTGCCATTTGCATTTAATCTTTTGAAATTTCCTCCCATTCTTAAAAAATGCTGTTCACAATTTTGTACAGAATTTTGTTTAAATTTCTCTCGTTAATTGAGAAAATTTCACTTGATTAAGACTTTTTACATATGGCATTAGTACACCACTTCTTAATTTATTTCATAGAACTTCGTGTCATTGGTATCTTTGAGTTATCTCCCTTAGCTCATTAAAAAAAAAACATTAATTAAACAGAATATACTGAGTCAAAATTATTATAACTCTTTGACTATATGTAAAAATCTTTGTCACTCGGAGTAACTAAATAACCTTAACGAGGTCTAACAAACTGAAGCATATCCATTGTTGTCCTCTTGCCTGCAAATTAAGACCAGGCTTTACTTTTAATAATTATTTAATTAATTATTTCGAGGAATTAATCCCAATGTCTTAAAATTATTTCTCCTTTTCCTTCAGACGCCAACAATTGCCACTAGCTTTTTCTTTTCTTCATCTAAACATTCCAGTAAATTTTTTGCATACACGAATCCTTATATTATTTATGCAAAACCTTAGACTCAGGGTAACACTACCGATTTAGCCATTTTAGAAAATATTTACTTTTATATACATTTTCATATATCAAGATTAGTTGGAAAATTTATTGAATATTTCAAATAATGATTTGTGATTGACGCCAGCTTGTCTTTCTCGTTACTGACTACACAACTGTGAATTGAACCTGTAAGCATAAGATAATGTGTCTTTTCTGAGGATTGAATGGCAGCAATAAGATTTGAACTCCTAATATTGATCTTTGTAGTTGAG
>NW_021835761.1:0-2500 GCF_006345805.1 Octopus sinensis
AATAATATAGCGATAGAAAATATGGACGCTGGTAGATCCTCAAAATGTATTTACTTTTGTTTTGCGGTGTGTCATACAACATACTTTTGTGATCACGAATATCTACATGGGTTTCTGCAGCACAGATGATGAGCTGTTGCATATGCAACCAGGCATAATTGTCTGTGCAGCTTCGTTCAGGGTCTTTCAACCAAATTGGATCCCAGTGATGCGAACGCGGAATTACCCAATGCAGGAATTCACAGAGTGAGAGACAACGCCTAATATTCATAGACGTTAAATACAGACCAATGCGGCCGGATAATATATCCTTTTAAACTCACACTAATATATATATATATATTATATAGAGGGCATTACTATACATAAATGCCACACGCTAGGAGGGACTCTCAAAGTCAAAACTACCAAAATAAATAAACATATCGTAACTAAAGCAACTCTCGAAGCAAGTCATTTAAAAACAGAATTTAGCTGCAGATCACCGTGATTTCATAATTAGTGCAGTAATGCACTTTTTAATCATCATTTATGCTTGCACTGATGATTAAAAAGTGCATTACTGCTCTAATTAACCCGTAAAATAACCCTTAAAATATATTATATGTCTCAAGGAACCCCAGCACCAAAAAAATTATATACCATATCTTTCATGATATTTTCATCGTAGTTCACGTGGTAAATATCATCGACTTAGACAGCTGAATCTCTATTCTCTGCAATGCCGTCGTGAGCGAGACATTAGTTGCACCATGTGGAAATATCCCTACAATATTATCCAAATGATATCGGTATTATGTTTACAATTCACCCAAGACTAGGCCCCTGTGCAATGCGTCCCCTAGAAAGGTCGAGATCGCATCACATAATAACATTGCGACACAATTTCTTCACTGCAAATCGTCCTGCACGTTTCAATGTTATCCCAAAATAAATTAAAGTAGAAAAAGACCCCACAACTTTCAAACGGTACCTGGACAAATCCCTCCAGGAAATACCGGATAAACCACCTACACCTGGATACGTCTCAACCAACAACAACTCTCTGCTTACGTGGTCCATGGTATCCCGAATAATTAACTAAAGGACTTTTCCAGGTGGTGCTATTAAGTTAGTCATGGCCTGGATCGATAATGGCCGAAAACCAATCTAAGTTATATATATATATATATATATATATATATATATATATATATATATATATATATATATAATATATATATATAAATATATTAATAATATTAGGGAGTATACTCCAAACTTACAGGGAATAATTCAATTTAGTATTAAATCAAATTTATCTTTATATTATATATATATATATATATTATATAAAAGGGCTTAATAAAATAAAATACTTTGCCGCATACTGAACTCATTAGAAATAGTAGCTAAAAAAACTTTTTTAAAACTATTTCTAATACTTAAAGAAAACCTCTCTCATATAGTGTTTGCTCAATTCAACTCACGAAAGTATGGGGGTAAAGACATTAAAAAATCAAATGCAAAGTTTATTTGAGAACGTACGTTTCAAGATTAGTCAACCGACATTTCTATCATCAGCTCAGACTCCTTTGTTGGATTGAAAACATTGAAAGTGGGAGCATACCCTTTCGGCTTCTTATCGCTTCTGAAGATCTGCTCGAAACTAACAGTGCCAGCAAACTCAAATATGCAAGCGAAGAATTTCTGCTCTCCCCTTTCCACCAGCGTTGGTTAAATCAGTAAACACTATGCTTTTTTTCGGTAAAATCCGAGGCATTAAATAGAGAGAGATGAATTATAATTTCAACAATTGAGGGTAAAATTAATTAATATTAATCAATTTCACCAAGTATTCAGTATGCAAAGGGACCATTTAAGGCGAATTCAATTATTACATTATATAAAAGGGCTTAGTAAAATAAATTACTTTGCCGCATACTGAACTCATTAGAAATATAGCTAAAAAAACTTTTTTAAAACTATTTCTAATACTTAAAGTATTTTACTAAGCCCTTTTATATAATGTAATAATTTGAATTCGCCTTTGCATACTGAATACTTGGTGAAATTGATTAATTGTTGAAATTATATATATATATATATATATATATATATATGATCATAATAATTGATTTTTTTAATAACATAATAGGTTAGATATGATGATGTCTATATTACAGTATTACAATAACCAATAATATCTTGTGCGTGTACAGTAATATTACGATCACGAAACTAGCATTAGCTTATCTTACCCTTTCACGCGGAACCCCTAGGAACCTTTTGAGGCGATATTTTTCTCGGATGATAATTCCATACATATATAAGACATGGACGCACGTTCTAGTATCTCAAATGCCAAATACAAGATGAAATTATTAAATAATATTTCATCATTTATATATTGGGTTGTCCGGAAAGTTCGTGCCGATTTTTAAAGGAAAGAAAAAGGTTAATAAATACTTGCCACTACATTTTTAATCAACCAAATATGAACCACTTTGTTGCACAATGC
>NW_021835761.1:15000-32500 GCF_006345805.1 Octopus sinensis
GGAGTGTCTGTGTGGTAAGTAGCTTGCTAACCAACCACATGGTTCCGGGTTCAGTCCCACTGCGTGGCATCTTGGGCAAGTGTCTTCTGCTATAGCCCCGGGCCGACCAATGCCTTGTGAGTGGATTTGGTAGACGGAATCTGAAAGAAGCCTGTCGTATATATGTATATATATATATGTATGTATGTGTGTGTATATGTCTGTGTGTCTGTGTTTGTCCCCCTAGCATTGCTTGACAACCGATGCTGGTGTGTTTACGTCCCCGTCACTTAGCGGTTCGGCAAAAGAGACCGATAGAATAAGTACTCGGCTTACAAAGAATAAGTCCCGGGGTCGATTTGCTCGACTAAAGGCGGTGCTCCAGCATGGCCGCAGTCAAATGACTGAAACAAGTAAAAGAGTAAAAGGGTAAAAGAGTAAGTTCTGTCGAACTACGGTTATTATGCTTGACGTCATACCTGTGCCCGTTGAATCTTTTATTTAATTGTTCTGTTGTATAACCAACATAAATCAATTTGTGTTTGGTGCATTCTGCTGCGGACACAAAAATGGGAATCTTTACACGTCCCACCTTCCGTATAAATCATAACATTTCTGTTATGATTCCTGATGGAATCAACTTGTTTCATGTTGTTGCACAATGAACAGGGCTCACCTCTCTTGCGGCAGTTTTTCAAGGTACAGCATTCAGAAACTCTCTTTCCGTCTCTCGCTTTTACCCAGTCTTGCAAATTCTACATAGACTAACAGATCTTCCATCCCGTTGGTACCTTTTTTTAAATTCTTGTTAGCATATCCAAATGTCATTCACATAAACGGTTTCACAGCTCGTCTTTGAGTTGATGCCTCTCGGTCTACATTAGATGAAAGAAAGGTTCCTCCTATATCTAGCAATTTCACAATCTGTGCCGTCTTAAGGCATGGGCATACCGGGAAGTTGCCCGGGACCTCACGGCTGGAGCGGCTCAATTCTGTTTCTTTATTACCCACAAGGGGCTGAACATAGAGGGGACAAACAAGGACAGACTAACGGGTTGAGTCGATTATATCGACCTCAGTGCGTAACTGGTACTTAATTTATCGACCCCGAAAGGATGAAAGGCAAAGTAGACCTCGGCGGGATTTGAACTCAGAACGTACGGCTACGCATTTCGCCCGGCGTGCTAACGTTTCTGCCAGCTCGCCGCCTTTTTGAGCGGCTCAATTCTGACATATGTATACAGTGGCTTGCAGTCAATAAATAAATACTACTGGGCCTAGTGCATGGGCTTTCCCGAGTGCCTATCATGCAATCAGACGATTCAATCTACAATTTGACATACAACATTTTTATGTCTTTTTCATACGAACACTATCGAACAGTTTCAGCATGTTTAGTGCTGCAGACAATGGAAGTTCTATCAAAAAATAAAAATGTATTTTAATTGTGTGTCAAGTTGATAATGTATGATGACCTTCAAAGAATGATTCTTCATCGACTTCAACGTCTTGTATTTTTGTACATCAAAATCCATCTCTGTTTGCTGAGTATTTTTAAATATTTACATAACGTTCAGCATCGTAATCCATCTAATTTGCTAGATTTTTTATTTCACAAAACTTTCCCTTTGCATATTATAAAACAATTAATTGCTGAGTAGAGTACTCCATGTTAATTTGTTATAATAAATTATATAATAATAATTAGCTCATGAAATACAATAAAAAAATTGAAAACAAAATTTAATTCAATGCCTTGAATTTATTGCTTTAATTACTAAATCGAGCGCAGCATTATGTGCTTAGATTATGTGAAGTGTTTTGTTTGTCTGTGTATTCTGTTATATTGAAAGTGCTCCGAATAATATATTTGTGTACAGCTCTAAGTCGTACCGTTTTTGCTATGCATCGCTTTTGATCATTCACAAGGAAATTTAAGGGAAATGTTTCTACTTTCAACCCCCGCATTCTGGTTGTCTCTATTACCAGATATTTGGGTAGTTTAAGGCAACGAGCAAGCAGAATACTGAGGACACCCGATAAAATGCTTCACAACATTTCTTCCGGCTTTATGTTCTGACTTCAAATTCCGCCGAGGTCGACTTTGCCCTTCATCCTTTCGATGTTGATAAAATAAGTACCAGTTGAGTACTGGGTCCATGTAATCGACTGGCTCCCTCCTCAAAATTTCAGACTATAGAAGAAAATATTATATTTGGGTCGTTTCTCTATTTCTTTCGGGGGTGGGGGGTATACGTTTTTTTGAATTGGTATTTTAATTAGAAGGTTTTGGCAACATTATTAGAACTATATGTTTTATTGCCATGTATGAATTGAGATTACTTCATTCCAGAGTAATGTTTTGACAAAATTAACAAAACCTCTCTGTATTGAAATAAATTTCCTCACAATAATGTCCACATTGTCTGAGTAAATATAAGTTTCAAAAGATTTAAAGATAATTCCAGCACATCCTTTATATATATATATATATATATATATATATATAATAACAATATAATAAATAAAACATATGCATATATACATACATATATGTACATACTTACATCTATATGTATATATACATGTATATATGAGTACAGGACACCACAAATAAACGTAGAACACAACGAGAAACGAAAACATAAAATCAAACAAGGAAACGGACTTTTTTTAACAACGAAAAACAGAGTACAGGACAAACAATACAAGGAAAATTCCCCTTCATCAGCTGCCCCTGGTTCGACTCAAATGCGTGTTTCGAAGGTAAGGGTATACACCTGGGCCTATTCCTAATTTTTTAGGAGGAGTTAGCCACAAGACATACACCAAGCATTCCAGTCATTTCCCAGCTCAAAGAGGTGAGCTCTGTTCTATGCTCGGGTCAAAGCATAGAACGCAACCCCCAATATCACCATCGAGGCCCGACAGCATTTGCTGGTTTACCTCCCGCCCCATTATGCTGGTTCCTTACCCCTTTGAACAACCTTCCTGCCACTTTCTTATCAATTAATACATAATCCATCAAAGCCTTATCCACTACTGTTCCTCCCTCCATTATTCTTCTCCCACTGTTTAGAAAGACTATTCCCCCCCAACTCCTGCTCCATACACATTTCCAACAACCTCCTCCTTCCACTTTCATTCTGACCAGGAACTCCATATTGTCCTCCTACATTTTCTACTCCCTCATTTCCCACTCGCGCATTCAAATCACCCAACACCACCACATAGCCATTTATCCCCACCCTGTTCACACACTCTCTCCAGAACTCCTCTACTTCTTCCTCACTCCTTTCCCTCCCTAGACCATATGCACTAAAATGCACCCACACCTCTTCACCCCACCTCATCTTAACCCACATTAACCTTGAAGACACTTCCCTCCACTCCACCACACTCTCCTTCACACGCTCACTCACCAGCAATGCCACTCCCTCGCAATCCCTTCCCCTCCTACTTCCCACACTCGTCCAGTCACACCACCAAACTGGTACTCTCCCTTACCTTTCATCTTAGTTTCGCTCAGGGCCAGCACATCTATCCTTCTCCTCATCATCGCACCCTTTATCTCACCCCTCTTTACATCACTTGTATTACACCCACATACATTCCATGACCCTAGTACTAGGGTGAGATTAGTTGTTAACCTTCCCATCCCCTTGTCTTTTTCTTGTCTTCTTAGGAATATGAAATTACTAGGAGGAGTGGATTCCCAATTCCTTCGCTGCCGCCCCTTTTAATGGCCTCTTACGCCACGCAGGGAATATGGCAACTATGTTTTAACCGCCCGCCTTTCAGTCGCAGGGGCGATTTGCTAGTTAACCCATAGCTTACAGGTGCTACCACTCCAGGCCAGAGTAGACCTGGGAACAATAGTGGCTAAGTGATGGTTCCCCACTCATCAAATCCTGAAACCAGGGTCCCAGGGTATCAACTACCGGATGTAGTTTATTATCATACTCAGGACTATATATTTAGATATATATTTATTTAGAAATAAACTCATCAAAACTGCTGAAAGCTTAGATATGTGAAGGAACTTATCAAAGGAATCTTTATTGAATTTTTATAAACTTTTATTAAAACGAATCAAAATGTTAAAGTTTTGAAGAATTCAATAAGACTTACTTTAATAAAGTTCTTTAAAATATTTTAATATGCTTCCTTCAAAAATACGTTTGTGTAAGGGTAGAGGTTTTCTTTTAGTGTCTGGATGGTTATGTGTGTGTGTGTGTGTGTGTATGTGTTGGGAAGGCAGGGCGAATTTTGTGTAGCCAAGCTCCTTCCATATTACAAATATAATTGCATACTACGAAGTAATGTATCTTGTTAAGATCGTATTCTATACTTTGAAGTACTGTGTTGAGTTTATTGTTCTAAAAACAAAAGATTAATATTTCTTCCTTTTATGTGATGCAATGATGAGATAAATTATTTGTTTCTCAGAAAGCACAAGGCTTAAAATTTGGAAGAAGGGTATAACTGATAATGTTGAGTTCAGTATCTTTTACAGACCTCGGAAGGTTGAAGGCAAAAGTTGCTTTGACAGGATTTGAACTCAGAACGAAAAAATCGAAACAAAAACTACGACCCATTTTGTCCGACGATCTAACGATTCCACCAATTCAGTGCTCTTAAATTCATAGCATTTAACAATTCACAGGCTGCTGCTGCTGCTGTTGTTGTTGTTGTTGTCGTCGTCGTCGTCGTTGCTATTGTTGTTGTTAAGGCGCTAAGCTGGCAGAATCGTTAGCACGCCGGCCGAAATGCTTAGCAGTATTTCGTCTGTCTTTACGTTCTGAGTTCAAATTCCGCCGAGGTCGACTTTGCCTTTCATCCTTTCGGGGTCGATAAATAAAGTACCAGTTGCGTACTGGGGTCGATATAATCGACTGACTCCTCCCCCCCAAACTTTAAAGCCTTGTGCCTATAGTAGAAAGGATTATTATTATTATTATTATTATTATTATTATTATTATTATTATTATTATTATTACTAAAATGGCGGCGAACTAGCAGAATCATGAGCGGTATTTCTTCCTACGCTTTACGTTCCCAGTTTAAATACCGCCGAAGTCGTTACGGGTGTCGGTGTAATGCCACCTTTCATTGTTACGGGTGTCGATCTAAGCTACTAACTTCCATTGCCCTGTGCCAAATTTTGAAACAACCAGCAATTACCAATTCGCTGGAGGTAGGGAAATGTAAATTCATTTAATTACAAAACTCGTTGACAAACCATCCAGTTGCTAAATGTGAAAATCTTCACACAAAGCATAGTTTATGTGGGTTAACAAAATATTTGAAATATTTGACATAAAACTGCAAAGAATAACATTTAAGTCACTCTTTCTTTCTCTTTTTGGTATTTACTCATTCTTTGTGAACTCTATCTAAACGTATAGAACTTTCATTTAATTGATTGCTTTTCATACTCATTAGCATATTCAAATAACATTCACATAAATGGGTTTTCAGTTTGATGTGAATTGATTAATTAGGCTAAAACCTCGCTGGTAGTCTGAAATAAATTCAGGAGTAATTCCCTCACCCCTACTCACCTCCACCAGCATTGCAAGGTTGCAAATTCGTTCATTCTGAAACAAATGCCACTATTTCAGCAACGCTTAAAATCAATGTGGATTTGTTTCTTGCACGGAAAATTTACAGCATTTTTAGCTATCAAATCATATTATATATATATATAAGGTATTAATATGTTCGTCACTAGATATGGAGTCACATCAGCTATTCAAAGAAATCAGAAGCTAACCTTTGTTGTACTCAGTGGCGGCTCGTAGATGAAACTAGTTGGGGTGCTGCTTCAAAAAAATTTTTGCAGTTGTTTTAATATTTTGTAAAGGGAAACAAACATATAAGAAGAAAATGGCTGTGTGGTAAGTAGCTTGCTAACCAACCACATGGTTCCGGGTTCAGTCCCACTGCGTGGCATCTTGGGCAAGTGTCTTCTGCTATAGCCCCGGGCCGACCAATGCCTTGTGAGTGGATTTGGTAGACGGAATCTGAAAGAAGCCTGTCGTATATATATATGTATATATATGTATGTGTGTGTATGTGTTTGTCTCCCTAGCATCGCTTGACAACCGATGCTGGTGTGCTTACGTCCCCGTCACTTAGCGGTTCGGCAAAAGAGACCGATAGAATAAGTACTGGGCTTAAGAAGAATAAGTCCCGGGGTCGATTTGCTCGACTAAAGGCGGTGCTCCAGCATGGCCGCAGTCAAATGACTGAAACAAGTAAAAGAGTAAAAGAGAGAGAGTATAAACTTGATCGGTTCGCGTTTTAGCTACTGCCGGGTAGTTTATTTAATTTATTCACTGAACACCGCCGCGAATTCCCCCTTGTTTTTCAAAAATCCCCCTAAATCACAAAATAAGGGGGCGGAAATCTGCCCTATTTTTCAAATCCCGGCAGCAACACTGTAGCTAGAAACTGGATAATAATCTAATTCTACCCTTTATCACACTCAAGAATATAAACACGTTTTTAAGCACAACACACGCGGAGTCAAAAAGAAACATTACCTTTCACCAGCACACGAGGGTCGGTACTACGTGAACGACAGTACTCTCTCTCCCTAGCGTGCAGCTTCCTATCTCGGACATGTGAGCATTACACCGCGTCTTGGAACTGTGAAGCGCACAGTTCTATACAAGCTTTTTTGCATTTTTTTCATAAACTAGGGGACAGCTACTGACATTAAGCTTAAGGAATATATAATGTGCAAGTATAAGGAAAGAATTAAAGAAAAAAGGACTCATTACATTGAATGTTATCGATAATATCGAGTGAAAATAGGGGGCGCAGCAGTTCCGCAGTACCTATACCTCTTCTTCAGAAAATGAGCAAAAGACGATTGAAATGCTGTGTGTATAACATTTATAATGTGCATACAAATGGGGAACGGATCCAGTTGTCATATTTTGTCACAGGAACGTTTCAAAGAGACTTTGTATTAAAATACACAACTTTGCTCAGAACGCTGGCGGACCACCAACAAGATATGGCCACCTCAGTGACGAAAACTCCGGGCTTATTTTCAATACAAAAGTCAGTAAAAGAAAACATTTACTGATTTGTTGCGAAGGGCTAACCAGGTTGGGATTAAATCAATATACACACTTGAAACAGCATTGGATTAAAATACCAATGTGCATGAACCACAAACTTGTGCCTACTTTTACGCTGTCAAACAACTCTTTGCGCAGAATCCGGCGCTGTGTAGTCGGTTCTTGAATGACAACATTTACAACCCGTGAAACTACTTTATATAAAAACTAGCAGTATCGCCCGGCGTTGCTCGGGTTTGTAAGGGAAATAACTATATAAGCATTTTTAGAGATGTAAAGTATAATAGCCATCTCAATATGGCTAACCACAAAGGGGGGGGGTGTTACTGTAGCTTTTTACGTTCTGAGATTTTATAATACATTTTTAGAGTTACTTCCCTTATATAATAGCAAAAAAAATGCATTAAAATGGGAACAATTGATGGTAAATTTTTTTTTTAATCGTAGACTCTCGTAGACGCGCGCTAATACCCAGAAGGGCTCGATATGAATCACGACTATAAGATACCCGCTTTTGGTTAAACTGCACCGCAAAATGTGGGAGTAGTTAGGAATCTAAATCGTAGGAGACAGACACTCATACAACCTTACTTTTATATATAAAGATATTTATCAATTTCTGTAGCAGTATTTAAAACCACGAGATACTTCAGCAATCTCTTCAACGCGTGTGATCAGTGTCTCATAAAATTTGCTTTTTACAGCTTGCAACACAAAATTGTTTAGATAGAACCATATGACGTCATCAAGTGGTCTGAAAACAACAGCCCCATATTCAGAGGCCTCTTTTTATAACTATGGTAACTAGCATCTTTTAACTGTAGCTTAGTTTCAATATTTCATATTGACTTGATTTTTTTTCGCCGTGCATCACGAATCTCTGGATCTTCGTGGTGTGCTACACAATGTCGTTGAACTGAGAGCAGAATATCTTATTTCTGTCTTGCTGTGATACCATTAATTCCGACTTTCCATCAGACGTAAACATGCAGTACAAATCTTTTCTCTTTATAAACTGTTTGATCGTTGAAACAATAGAAGATGTTGATTTGCGCTTCACACCCTTCGCTGCTTTTGAACTGGACGAAATTCTTTTACAAATATTCTTTTACTCTTTTACTTTTGTCACACTCTCAATAATTAGTCTCACTGGACTGCAGCCATGCTGGAGCTCCGTCTTGTAGGGCGAGTCAAACAAATCGAATTACTCTAAATCTAGTACTAACACCAGATTACGGGTACAAGCAAACTAACATTGGTTGCCACACACACACACACACACACATACAAAACACACATATACAAAACACACACATACGCAAACGTACATACACAAATTTATACACGGCAGGCTTCTCACAATTTTTTCTACTACATTCACTCATTGGTCGGCCTGAGGTTATAATAAAAGACCTGAGCGCCGTGTAGCGGGACTGAACTCGAAACTACGAAGTTGCGAAGCAAACCTCTTAACCATATGGTTATATTCAATAAAAAAAAACTTCAGTAAGCTTTCAACAAAATTTGTAAAGAGATCTTTGTCAATTTTCCATGAACACACTCCGGCAAGCATCGTTGCAGCCGTATTTACTGCTACTCAAAGCAGAAAGGGAGAGGTGAGGCGACAGAAGTTGGTCCTGTGCAAATGTGCTATTTGGAAAAAACTAACCAACTTGTGTTAACGGAAATACTTAACTAAAAGATTATTTTCAGCAAATATCCATTTACAGTGAATAACATAAATACCAATGATATACTTTGGTCGATTATTACTCTATACTAACATAAAATAAAATAAAATAGTATAAAATAAAACAGAAAATAAGATAGAAAAATAAAACTTGCTGTGGTTGCACTTTAGTGAAAAACTATATTGCGGCAGTCAGCTGCTGCAATAAAGACGATTTATTGTTAGATGTAACAACAACAACAACAACGAAAATAAGTTTAAAAGATGAAAGATAACAAGAAATGAGACTACGACGAAAGGTCTTGTATAAGAATTATTGTAGGAGCAGGAGTGGCTGTGTGGTAAGTAGCTTGCTAACCAACCACATGGTTCCGGGTTCAGTCCCACTGCGTGGCATCTTGGGCAAGTGTCTTCTGCTATAGCCCCGGGCCGACCAAAGCCTTGTGAGTGGATTTGGTAGACGGAAACTGAAAGAAGCCTGTCGTATATATGTATATATATATATGTGTGTGTTTGTGTGTCTGTGTTTGTCCCCCTAGCATTGCTTGACAACCGATGCTGGTGTGTTTACGTCCCCGTCACTTAGCGGTTCGACAAAAGAGACCGATAGAATAAGTACTGGACTTACAAAGAATAAGTCCCGGGGTCGATTTGCTCGACTAAAGGCGGTGCTCCAGCATGGCCGCAGTCAAATGACTGAAACAAGTAAAAGAGTAAAAAGAGAGAAAAGAGAGGTGTTTTTGAGCCCAGGGTTTAGCTCCCATTGAGGAGAACTGTCATCAAACGTGTTCCGAACATAATCTTCTTATTTGTCCTCTCTCTCTTTTTTTCTTCTTTTCTGTGTGTGTATCTCAGCTGGACCGTCCAGTCTATCTTATATCAAATATATTAAGTATGATTTGAGGGAGATTTGGCGGCTGTCCTTAATAGATCATGTGACCATATACAAGGTCCATTTTTTGAATATAGCTTTCATATATTGACCCATGCCCAGTTGGTCCAAATTGAGTCGATTCATCTATGATTGAATACATTCCAACTGTGACCATCACGTCTGTTATTCTATCTAGGCTTGCATTACATTAAAGACTGTATGTACAGTACTAATTTTAGAGGGTTTTTGGTTGATCTTCCGTAAGCTGGTGTTGTTACTATTTTAGTTGTTGTCGCTGTTGTGTTGATAATGGTGGAGATGCCCCACTAACCCAGGCTAATCAAACGACAAACGCCATTTTCCTTCGTTCTCTTCCCCCCCTCTCTCTCTCTCTCTCTCTCAGCAGACAATGATGCTTTGGTCATCTATTGATCGTGTACATATCGAAGCGTATCTGTAACTTTATTTAAAAACCTATCTGCCAAACTACCTGCCTACTTATCTACTGACATAACTATATCTATCTATCTATCTATCTATCTATCTATCTATCTATCTATCTATCTATCTATCTATCTATCTATCTATCTATCTTACCGCTCCTTGTGCAGCTTTCCTCTGCCCCTCTCTCTCTCTCTCTCTCTCTCTCTCTCTCTCCTTTCTGTGTTGCTCAGACAATATTGATCTTCCCGTCATCTTCATCGTCTCTCCTCCCCCTCATTCTCACGCTTTCTTCTTTCCTCTTTCCCAAAGTCATTCATACTGACCCACCGCCTCCCCCTATACACCTATTTCTTTTTGTATATTTTATCACCCTTTCTCATTTCTTCTCCACTTTCTCTTTCTTCCTTTCCCTCTATACAACATGTACGTACGTACGTATATATTTCTGTATGCGCATGCGTATATATATATATATATATATACACGATATATATATATTATATTATATATATAATATATATATATATATATATATATATATATATATTTATATTTATATATATATATATATCGTGTATATATATATATATATATATATATATGTATAGAAATTAAATATAAAATATAAATTACAAAGTGGGACAAGAACGCAAAAACACAAAGAGACGACACAAGAAGACAGACGGGTCACTCGAAGCCTCTAATCTTCAGTCGGGAACCGGATCATCTTAGTAATTTCGGCTGTTTAATCTCGAGTTTCATATATATATATATATATATATATATATATATATTATATATATATATATATTATATATATACATAATATATGCACACACAAACACACACACACATATATACACAAATACATATGTACTTATTATGTATATATGGTTATGTATGTATAGAATATATATATATATATATATGTACATTGATATGTATGCATATGCGTGTATGTGTATGTATGTATGTATGTATGTGTAAGTATGTGTGTGTATATATATGCGTGTGTGTGTGTGTGTGTGCGTATGTGTGTGTGTGTGTAAAGTATGCATGTATGTAGTATAGCGTCGATAGTGATAAGAACAAAAATTAAAGCTCTCAATATTATTCATAGTTCACATGACAGAAGAATGCGATTCCACTGTTCATGGTGTTCTTCCCGCCTCGAAGCTATTCTATAGCACGGTGCCGATGAGGCAGCTCTGGTAATCCGCGCAACCCTGGCAGTGCACCATGAGCATTTAAATTCCATAGACTTTTCTTACATACATACATACATACATACATACATAAATACATACATACATACATACATACATACATACATACATACACACACATATATATATATATATTATATATATATATATATATATATTATATATATATATTATATATATATATATATATATATATATATATATGTATGAGTGGCTATATTTATATCGAAGTGATTTTACTAATACTATTAATTTTTTTTACTATAATCATTTCTTAGATATAGCCACGAAACACGTGTCGTTATTCTACCAAATATATACGTTTTTATTATTATTTTGCAATTTACTTATTCATCGATATATTATTGTTATTTTAATTTTAATATTTCTATTATATGTAATTTCTAGATGGTGTAATTTAATTGTTCATTTTGAATTGATAAAGGTGGTTTTCTCTAATATATTTATATATATTATATATATATATATATATAATGATTAAGGTGGTTAGACGCAATTTAAAGCCAACAAGGAAAAAATTCAACGTTACTAAACGTGTGCAGGGCAGTCCCACCATTGCTAGAAACAAGAGTCAAAGACTCTTTAGCCTCAAGCAAAGCACGCTTCTATTTGCTGACAAGGCGAACAACCTCCCCACAGCAAACGAGTGAATCAGATTGGCACATCGATTACGCATGAAATTAATGCTCGTCGAGGTGCCACTTCATTCCTGCTAATGAAGCTGAATTCCACCCGTCAGTATTTATAGAATTTATCATAGGAATCATATATTCAGCAAAATGGCCATGTGGAAATTATCTATTATATAAAATCCGGTCTGTGTATGTGTGTGTGTGTCTCCTAGGATCTCGAGCATCCTCCATCCGATTGCGCTCAAATTTGATAAATAGATAAATAGATACTGATTACAAAAATCGATTCCAGGTGAGAATGCGATCGACAAAACCGTGGGAACGTGCAAGTACATCAGCTGTTGCGATCGATACTACGCGTTGTGTGAATAAAATCGTTTTTCTTTGGAAAAGAAAAGAAGTCTATCTTTATTTCTTTTGCTGGTGTCTCAAATTTGGGTTAAATCAGTGTTTCTCAAAGGGGAGGCCTATGGGACGGTCGGACAAGATGTTTTGAGAAAATGTTTGACAACTCAGCATCATCCATTGGACGGGGGGCGTTTTGCTCGTATATATATGTGTGTGTGTGTGTGTGTTTGTGTGTGTGTGTGTTTACACATTTATATACACATATATACATACATATATATAGACACATATATACATACATATATACATATACATACATATATATATATGTATATTATATATATATACACATATATACATACGTACATACATACATATATATATATATACATATATATATATATATATATTATAGTGTATAAATAAAATATATGCCTACATACAACATATATGTACGTACAACCTACATATCTTATATATACATGCATATATAAATATATATACGTGTGTACAGGACACCACAAATAGACGTAGAACTCAACGAGAAAGGAAAGCGTAAAAACAGCATGGAACGGACCATTTTTTTAACAACGAAAAAACAGAGTACAAGACAACTACACAAGGAAAAATCTCCTTCATCAGCCGTCCCTAGTTCAACTCCAGCGTGTTTCGAAGGTGAGGACAGAACACGTCTTGTCGAACTAATCCTTCCTGCGAAAGAATTAAATAAACTTCCTTTGCAGAGGGGTAAAAACAAAGGAAAAAATGTGACAAAAACAGGACGTAAAAACAATATAATTAAAAACAAATACAAAATAAAATAAAATTACAAAAAATACAGTACAAGAAGGAATAGAAACAGGACAGGAAAACAAATAAATAAGCCTAGACGAGAAAAAAAAAAAAATTTTTTTTTCACGAGCGCAGGAAGAAACATGTTTACTTGAACAAGGCCGCCGGCGAAAGAGGTTCGTAGACCCGGCTGTGAGAGAGATGAGGAGGAGTGAGAGAGAGAGAGAGAGAGAGAGAGAGAGGGGGGAAGGAAGCAATAGAGGGTGAAAGAAAGAGAGAAGAAGGAGTTATAGGGTTTCGCGTCATAATTATATATAAAAACCAGCTTAGAGAAGAAGAAGAAACGAAACGAAACGAAACGAATCGACGCGAAGGCGCTCAGTCATACAATAGCGTAATAAATAAAATATATGCATACATACAAACACATATGTACGTACCTACATCTACATGTATATATACATGCATATATAAATATATATACGTGTGTACAGGACACCACAAATAGACGTAGAACTCAACGAGAGACGAAAACGTAAAAACAGCATGGAGCGGACCATTTTTTAACAACGAAAAAACAGAGTACAAGACAACTACACAAGGAAAAATCCCCTTCATCAGCTGTCCCTAGTTCAACTCCAGCGTGTTTCGAAGGTGAGGACAGAACACGTCTCGTCGAACTAATCCTTCCTGCGAAAGAATTAAATAAACTTCCTCTGCAGAGGGGTATCGCAAATAAGAAAATGGAGGAGAACAATAGGTGGTTCATCAACTTTTGGATATTAAAATGTTAACTTATTTATTAAACTGATAATTATAATAACATACACATAGCATATTATTCTTTGCATATAAGATATAAGATATAAAATATAGTAATATATAAATATATAATATGTATGTATGTATGTGTGTATGTGCGTTTGTATGTATGTGTGTGTGTATGTATTCATTGGTTTCAAATTTTGGCACAAGGTCAGTAATTTCGAGAAAGAGATGAGTCAATTTCATCGACCCCAGTGCTCAACTGGTACTTATTTTATCGACTCCTAAAGGTTGAAAGGCAAAGTCGATCCCGGTTGCATTTGAACTCAGAACGTAAAGTCGGAAGAAATGCCGTTAATGATTTTGTCCGGTGCTGTAGCTATTCTGCTCGCTCGCAGCCTTATATGCTCGTACATGTATATTTATAACTGCTTGATTGAGTTCTGTGTGACTTTAAGCTTCCTACGGGACCATCTCATCAGAAATCAGAAGAAGCTTTCGAATGAGATGGGCTCCCACGAAATGCTTACGAAACTGTAAGTCATATAGAACTTAGTCAAATTAGTATTTACAAGAAAATTACAGCAAAGCTGCGTGATAGTGGTGTCAGACGTGGTATGCAGACCAGCATATAACTGGTTTTATTCTCCTCTTCCGTTTTATTTTGACATGCGCATAGCGTTTTAATTCTTCCCTTCCGTTTTACGAATTCAGTGTACAATGCACATTGCGTGTTATACTTTCTTTCCGGTTCCTACTCAAAATTGTTTACAGATCACAACCATCTCATGAACATGCTTTCCTGAGGAGCGCTTCGTGCTTCGATGGTTGGAAAAAAATATATGCAATGCTTACCAAAAGTGTTTAGTACCATTTCCTTTTATATATCTATTGACTCGTGCATGCATGCATACATACATTCATGCATACATACATGTATGCATGCGTGCGTACATACATACACACATAAAACAAGGAATACTGGTGGAACACTCCAATAAAAACATTAATTCGGTGCAACCATATCAGATCTGATATTGTTTTCTGGGCCAGGGAACAAAAGTCGTGCACTGTTGTAGAGGTCAGCAACCCAGCGAGTGTGAATGTACCCTCAAAAGTCCAGGAAAAAAAAACATTTATAGTGAATTAACGCAGAAACTTGCAGCTCTTGTACCCTGGCTATGAATTCTCATAGGAACAAATTTACATGAAAACCTATTTCTTTACTACTCACAAGGCCCTAAACACAGAGGGGACAAACAAGGACAGACAAACAAATCAAGTCGATTACATCGATCCCAGTGCGTAACTGGTACTTAATCTATCGATCCCGAAAGGATGAAAGGCAAAATCGACCTCGGCGGAATTTGAACTCAGAACGTAGCGGCAGACGAAATGCTGATTTCTTTACTACCCACAAGGGGCTAAACACAGAGAGGACGAACACGGACAGACAAACGGATTAAGTCGATTAGATCGACCCCAGTGCGAAACTGGTAATTAATTTATCGACCCCGAAAGGATGAAAGGCAATGTCGACCTCGGCGGAATTTGAACTCACAACGTAGCGGCAGACGAAATACCACAAAGCATTTCGCCCGGCGTGCTAACATTTCTGCCAGCTCGTCCGATGCACACACGTACGATGCACACTCGTAAATAGATGCACACACAAATGTGTGTGTCTATTTATGAATGTATGTATGTACATTCAAACAATTTGGAAGAAAAAACACACGTATTGAATAACCATACAGCGATAGATTAACTAGTTTCGTTGTGCCTAATGTTGGTGTTTATAGCCACATTTTAATCTCACTCTTCATTGTTACTATATTTTATTTTATTCAAATAGAACGTTTCTGTCAATTGACAAGTAGTCTCCCACTGCTTAAATTTAAAAAAAACGGTGCTTAACATAAATATATATGTATACTAGCAGTATCGTCCGGCGTTGCTCGGGTTTGTAAGGGAAATAACTATAAAGCATTTTTAGAGAGTTATAGCCCAAAAGCAGCAAAAAATGCATTAAAAATGGAAAAAAAAAATATGGTAATTTTTTTTTTAAATCGTTGACTCATCGTAGACATTTTTAGAGAGTTACTTCCCTTTATTTAAAAAAATGCTTTAAAATGGAAAAAAATTATGGTAAATTATTTTTAAAATCGTAGACTCATCGTAGACGCGCGCTAATACCCAGAAGGGCTCGATATGAATCACGACTATAAGATACTCGGTTTTGGTTAAACTGCACCGCAAAATGTGGGAGTAGTTAGGAATCTAAATCGTAGGAGACAGACACACAACTTCACTTTTATATATATAGATATGATACGTGACAGAGATACATTTGTACTCGTAAATGCATCTATATACAGAGATATTCGCGTACAAAGACATATACATGCATACACATACAATGCATCCGAGAAAAATAAAACCGAGAAATAAAGTGGAAAATTGAATTGAATGAAAGAAGGAAAGTGTTAACCTAGAGTTCTTTGGAGGTAGAGAAAATTGCTGGTAAGGTATCTACACAGTATTCTGTGTTAGTCTGAATTTTATATAGCTGCCTCTAGTTTTGTAGAGGTAGTGGAAGTGGTAATGGTGTTCTCCAGTATGCTAGTAAGTGTTTGTCGAAGTATTTATATTTCCTGAAGGTTTCAGATCTCGTGATTAAGAGAAAAGCTTGTATTACGTGTTAGAAGAACATGTAGTTCCTGGAAACAGTAGCTATCATAAGATATGTAACAGAAATAGCGATAAAGTGAATAAAATAGCGATTAGAATCTCCATTGCTTCTCTAATCAGTATAACGAAGTTTTCACTCCCAACGCGCAATACTTCACCTCTCTGATTGTAACAACTCTAATACCTGTTCTGTCAACGCCACTTAGCTTTCTTAAGAATTAGTTTATAGAGTTAATGTCTCTTTTATAAAATAACGGTAAAAAAATGCTATATGGAGCTTACTGAAAATGCTTTTAAATAAAGAGAAAGAATTCTTGTAACATAAAGAACCAGAGAGACGCCTTACCTCGTCACTAACGAAATATATTTGTGGTTTCGTTAGTGATTGAAAATAATAATTGCAAATGAATTAGTCTAATGTAGATCATGCTTCTTTATATGTGTGTGCTTCCTTATAGATTAATTGCTCCAGGAGGTGCAGACTTTGTTTCTCGAGAAGTGAAATATCGTATTATAGCCATTTGCAGTTTCCAAGAGAGGATCGGAAATCTTTATATATAAAAGAGAGGTTGTGTGCTGTCTGTCTCCTACGATTTAGATTCCTAACTACTCCCACATTTTGCGGTGCAGTTTAACCAAAACCGGGTATCTTATAGTCGTGATTCATATCGAGCCCTTCTGGGTATTAGCGCGCGTCTACGATGATTCTACGATTTAAAAAAAAATACCATCAATTTTTCCCATTTTAATGCATTTTTGGCATATATAAGGGAAGTAACTCTCTAAAAAGTTATTAAATCTCAGAACGTAAAAAGCTACAGTAACACCCCCCCTTTGTGGTTAGCCATATTGAGATGGCTATTATACTTTACATCTCTAAAAATGCTTATATAGTTATTTCCCTTACAAACCCGAGCAACGCCGGGCGATACTGCTAGTAGTTG
>NW_021835762.1:0-20000 GCF_006345805.1 Octopus sinensis
GAAGAAGTACCGTGAAGTAGTAGTAGCAGCAGCAACAACAGTAGCTTCAGCATCAGTAGTAGTAGTAGTAGTAGTATTAGGAGTAGGAGTAGGAGTAGGAGTAGTAGTAGGAGTAGTAGTAGCAGTAATATTTGCATTTGTTGTTGTAGCAGATGTAATAGTAATAGTGGTATTATTTGTTGTTTCTGTTTTAGCAGCAGCAGCAGTAGCAGTAGTAGTAGTTTTAGTAGTAGTAGTAGTAGTAGTAGTAGTAGTAGTAGTAGTAGTAGTAGTAGTAGTAGTAGTAAATCATTAAAATATTCGATTTTAAAAACACTGATTTAAAAAATTGCTTGCAGCTTATTAGAACAGGGAATGATTAACACCCCCACACACACACACACACACACACACACACACACCACACACACACTTATTGACATATATTATTGCATATGTACACATATGAATGCATACATACCATATATAGTATTCATACATCGCTATACATATTTAAATGCATACGCACACAGAAAATTATACGGATACATTCATACACAATGTGTTAAGGGTGTATGTATCTATGTATGTATGTATTGTGTTTGTTTGTCTGCGTGTGTTTCGGTGCCTCTGTGTGTGTGTGTGTGTTTCAGTGTGTCTGCGTGTGTGCCTGTTTGTGTGTGTGTGTGTGTGTGGATACGTTGATAATTCTTGTGTTTGATAATACAAGAAATATGCCTTTATCCAAAATTTGGACCCTCAAATGATGGTAGAGACATATACATAGAAATACACGAATACATATACAGTTACAATCTTGCTAGCGGTAGTTATATATATGTATGTAATTATCCGTATGTGTGTGTGTCCGTGTGTTTGTGTGTGTCTTTTTGCCTATGTGTATATATATCTGTCTATATGTATATATATATATATGTATATATATGTACATTTGTATGTATATATATATGGAACTGCAATTCTATTTCATTTCTATTTCTATTTCTACATTCATTCTCCTATTTACATCTATACTCCTTAGTTCCTTCCTTTTTCCAAAATAACTCCTTATATGGCACTCTAATTTTTCACTGCATTTATCCATCTCATCCTCTCTGATGACCGGATATTCTTAATGTCCCAGAAACAGCTTCTCTTTATAAATGTCCTGAAAATTCCAGCCAGCCTTGGCTTTGTGTCTCATTTTATTTAATACACACATACACAGATGTATGTATAAATACACACGCATACAGAAATAGCGAATGAGATACATACACATATGTGGTCAAATCAATATGTATGCGTACTGTTGAAATAGTAAAGAAGCTAAAGCACTAAAAGTGAAGCTCCTTGGCACATATTGACGTTGATCTCTGCTGTTCATGTGCACTATGTATTAACATTCAAGCTCACTTCCGCTCTTAACAGAAGTGCTTGGAAGTAACGTGTGTAGCGTGTTGTCGCCGCATTGACCATGACAACTGAGCAGAGAATCTACATCAAATTTTGCGAAAAGCATGGCGATGTCTGCTCAGAGGACTATGCAATGTTTTCATCGTTCTCGACACAATCAAGAAGATCTTGTGCAACTGAAACCTGAGTGTCCTTTTGGTCAGCTTAAATCGATGTTGGTACAAGCATGGCAGACACGCGTCTCATGCTGAAATCTTCAGTGATAATAATCTGAACTGAACCGTAACTAATCTACACATCGTCTGATAACCTACGGATGGTGATTCGACGATTTCCCCTCAATGCTGTACACAGATCTGTGATGTTTTTCTCAGTTCTGTTTGTTGCTAGTCTCCCGGAACGATAGTCACTATAGACATTTTTTTCGACTCATATGCAACTATCCATACACTTTCTACATCTTTGCATAGGCCTCTAAACAGACATCACCAAGCTCTTGGCAAAATCTGATGCTGATTCATGGTCAATGCGACGATCACACGCTACACACCTTCCTTCCAAGCACTGCTGTAAACAGAAAAAGTGAGCTAGAACGTTAAAACTTAGTGCGCATGCACAGCAGCGCTCAAGGTCAATTTTTCACAGCGGTTTTTCTCTGAATGCTTTTGCTTCGTTGTTATGGCAACAGTCCTGATCGTTATTCATCAGGCCTTGTTATATTTGTTATGTTTCTCTAGTTTACTTACAGAGAATAGAGTAATAATCCTGATAGGTGCGTTGTCTGTGGTTTAAAATACTTTTCTCGTTTACTCGCAAAGAAGAATATGCAGTGGTGCTCCAGATAAGTGTGAAGTCGAGATTCTAACAAAAACCGAGACGCCTTGTGAATGTCCTCGCGAGTTTCAGAACTATATATAGGCGCACTCTCCGTTACGTAAATATATATATATCTATAATATATATATATATATTATATATATATATATATATATATATATATATATATATTATACATAATATATTGGATAGATAGATAGATAGATATATATACTATATATATATATAGATACTATATATATATAGATATATATATATATATATATATATATATATATATATATGTATATATATATATCTATTATATATGCTATATATATATATATACATATTATATATATATCGACTCTCTCTCTCTCTGTGTTAGGACGCGTGTATACATACAACATACATACATACGTATATATACATATACACATACACACGTGTGTTTGTGGGAGAGAGTTTGTGTATGTGTGTTTGTTTATTTATGTGCATGTCTATGTATGTTCATGTGTATATGTGCGTACGTTTGAATGTATGCATAACTATGATTAATAGCTCTTTTCTCGAAAATCTATACTCTGCAGGTAGACACCCGATCTATTCGTAAATACTAATCGTCAGGCATTTATTTTTCCTCAGAAAACCTGCCGTAGCTAAGAATACGATTAAATAGAAAATGCAACACACACCTCTAATTTCTCAGCAGAGATCTCACGTTGCCTTCGTGTCTTGTACGTCGATGAATAACATGTGCAATCTGCTTAGCAGTAAATATCTGTCAATGATAAATTCTTTCTTCTTCCGCAGACATGGCTATCTGTAGCTTAAATAAAGTGTTCTCTGATGATGCCTTGTTGTTGACGATCTACATACATTTGGAACTCCTATCGTTGGATTCCAAACGACCGTGATTAGTAAGTGTGCGTACGAACTATTATATAAGCTTGGTCTTGTCCGCAATTCTTTCTTCTAAAAAAGCTTGAAATTTTAGGGTAAGGATCTTGTTGAGAAACACATCCCCAGTACCCAAAAGTTCCTTAATTTAATGTCCCAGAAAGTTAAACTCGATCTCGGCGTTAGTTTGAACTCAGAACGAAAATAAACGGAAGAAATTCTGTTAGGAATTTCGTTCTGCTTGGTAACGATTCTGATAGCTCGTTACCTTATATCTATCTCTAATAAAGTGAAAATTGTTAGATATCCGAAAAGAAACGAGCAGACAGAAACGTTAGGACGCCGGGCAAAATTCTTATCGATATTTCGTTAGGGTTTACGTTCTGAGTTCAAATTCCGTCGAGATTGACTTTGTTTTCTATCTCTTCAGGATCAATAAGATAAATATCAGTTGAGCACAGGGGTCACTGTAGTCGACTTACCCACTTCCCCTAAGTAGCAGGAATTGTGCCAAAATTTGTGATCAATATTTCAGACTAAAATTTGAGATCAATGACCTCTAGCGATCTAATGGAATATATATATACAGGTTTCACTACAAAGCAAAGACGTTGTCACATATCGTTGAATTCAATTACAAGCTAATACAGCACGCAGTGCACATGTACACATTTAATAACTTAATGTCCACATCTGTTCGTATATAAACAGAAAAATTATCAAATATCGTCATATAACTCGAATACAAACCCACACACGAGTCTGCAATTACGTTTGTGGATGATATATAGGAACAAATAAATTAATTAAAATAAGATGTAATGTAATACACAGGCAGTTAAATGTATATATATATGTAGATAGATAGATAGATAGATAGATAGATAGATAGATAGATATATGGATGAATGGATTTCTAGACATATGTACACAGTGCACAGGCAGTTTAACATGTATATATACATATATATATATATATATATATATATTATATATATATATATTATATATATATATATATATATATATATATATATATACGCATCATCACTAGCTACGCTGATGACACAAAACTATCTCAGGTAATAAAGAGTCCTGATGATGTCATAATCCTGCAGAATGACCTAAATGCAATATACAAGTGGGCAGGGCAAAATAATATGCGGTTCAATGCTAAAAAAATTCAATGCGCTACAAGGTCACAAGTGCCCCCCCCCTCTAACTGGCATACGCAGTATCTGGAGATACTGTAATCCCAGAACCACAAACAGGGAGATACCTGGGCATCAGCATGGGTAGTGAAGCATTATTTCACATGCACATTGTCAAGTTGACAGCAAAGTGCAGACAACTGGCAGGGTGGATACTGAAGACATTCAGAACAAGGGATCGAAAAGTCGTGTTGACTCTATGGAAGACATTTGTTCTGAGCCGCCCAGACTATTGCTCTCAGTTGTGGTTACCTCACAGTGTCAAGCTGACAGCAGAACTCGAGGCAATTCAGCGTCACTATAAAAAAAGATCGCCACAGTCCAGCAGATGAAGTACAGGGAGCGACTGAAGGCACAAAGTCTCTACTCAATGGAGCGCAGGCGGGAGAGATATGCAATAATTTACATATGGAAAATACTGGAAGGACTGGAACCAAACTTTGACATCAGGTACTACACGGATACCCGCACAGGTCGCCACTGCATAGTACCAAGGGTACCGTCCACTGCATCTCATATAAGAACAAGGTATTGCAACAGCCTCGGTTTCAGAGGACCTCAGCTCTTTAATGCCCTGCCAAAAGAATTGAGTGACCTGCAAGACATGGATATAGAAGTCTTCAAAACAAACTCGACGCTTTCCTATCCACGATACCAGACGAACCGATGGCTTGAAATGAGACATAGTTGAGGGCAGCGATGTCAAATTCTGTTATACACCAGATATGCCATCGAAAATCTTGATTGGACTACATCAGGTGGTGGAGAAGAGCCATGCAAGGAACATTCAAAGAGCACAGCATAAGGAGGGAGAGTCATGGTGGTACTCCAGCATGACCGCAGCCACTTGGCTGAAACGAATATATATATATATATGTGTGTGTGTGTGTGTGTGTGTGTGTCTGTCTGTCTGTTTGTATATATATATAATTGGAAAATGGAATAAAACCAAGTAGTTAGCGTGAAAAACCTCATAAGGGAAAAATCCATCAATTATTCCTCTTATATATACTTATACGGTAGTTTTGACTTTAAGGGTCCCTCTTAGCGTGGGGCATTTTTGTATAGTAATGCCCTTAATATATATATACATATATATATATATAAACGAAAAAAGCCCCAGAGAAACGAGACATACAACATAAAGAATATACTCCTTCTTCAGTTGTCCCTGTTTCATCTACTCCGCAGGACGAAGGTAAGGGCAAGACGCGACTTAGTCGAAACATTCCTTCCCGCAATGTAAATTAAATAAAATTTGGGATTTTTTGCGGAGGGTGAAAGTGGTAACAAAAACAGGACAGTGAGAACAAAACATTAAAAAATTAAAAACAAAAAGAAAACAGTAAAACACAGAACAATGAGAACAACACAGTAGATAGATAGATGGATGGATATATAAATATATATACATGTATAGAGAGAGAGAGCAGGGAGAGCGATATGAATACATACATACATACATACATACACACACACACACACTCATGCACATCTTATATAACTATTTACCCCCACATACTGCTATATGCAACGGTCTATCCCCGTGATTTCTCCTGTTAGGTCTCAACACTCATGAACACTTCTGCCTCTAATGTTAACAATACTCGTAAATTACATACAAGCCATCATAGACATGCTCCAAAATGTAATTGCATTGATGCTCATGCACGGACGAGAACACACACAGGCACACACACAGAGTCACACACAGCCCAAACACACCCTCTCACATTTATAGGCATGCATTCCCATGTAGCTTCATATTACTCGTTCAAAAAACCAAGGTTATGCTAAAACAGGATCCTTTGCATCCTCGCAAGATGTTACTTGTTAGCATTTAAAAACGTGATCTCATGATTGCCGAAGTAGTTTTAAACTACTCAGGATTCTATGGGACTAAATATTGTATACAAATGCATATATATATATATACTCGCATATATAGACAACGCTAAATGCAACGTATGACACATACTGACACAATAGAACTCAGTCACGATGATATATATGCAAATATATACATGTATATATATATATATATATATATATTATATATATATATATATTATATATATATATATATATATATATATAATATGTACACATACACACACGTACATATATACGTAATATATATTCTATATAATTACATGTATATATATATATATATATGTATATATATATATATATGCATGTATAACTATAGAATAGCTGCATATGAGTACATGCATATATGCATGATACTGCATACACATACTTATACATATATACATACCTACACATGCGCACACTGATATATACATATATATATATACATATATTTCTGAATGAATGCATCGCACAAAGAGATAGAGATTATCAAAGACTCAAACTTTCACTTTCGCATAAAAGAAAATGCAGAAAATCATCATCATCATCATCATTATCATCATCATAACCATCATTATCATCGTCGTCGTCGTCCTCCCCCTCATCATCATCATCATTATCATCATCATCTTCATCATCATCATCATCATCATCATCATCATCATCATCATCATCGTCATCATCATTTTCATCATCATCTTCATCACCATCATCATTTTCCGCAGCAACAACTACAACATCAGCAGCAAAAGCAAGGCAGCAAAAAGCAAAAAAACAAGAAAAAACAACAAACACACAAACAATACGAGTAGCAACTGTAACACAAGTAGCATTAATAATAAGAGAAGAGAAAGAAGAAGCGAGAAGTAAAAGAAATTCCAGAAAAACAAAAAAAAAATGCAAGGAAAAACATTAGAAGAAAGTTAACCGCCGCCACCACCGCCACCTCACTCTCGAAAAAGAAAAAAAGAAGAAAATTTGCGAAAACAACAAAAAAAAAGAAGAAAAAAAAGGAGTAACAGAAACTGATAAAAGCGAAATTGATTATTGATTGATCTCTCTGATGGAATAATCGATACTGTAAAAATACAAAGATTTTGGTGTATTGACCAATCAGTACAGACAGATCATTATGTTACAGGAGTCTGAATAAACACACATCTTTGTATACACACGCACTCTTATATACATATGTGTATAGGCGTATACATATAAATATATATACGCATAGAGACTAGTATTCACACACATACACACACACACACACTAACACACATACACATAATATATTTATGTATAAATGTATGTATGTGGGCGTATTTTTGTACATCCATATAAGAATCTATGTTCGTACACAAATACACACGCGCGCATTTACATACCTACATACATATATATAGTTATATACACATATATGTATATGCATTCACGCACAAACACTCGCACACGTATACAATCTACAATATGTATATATATATATGTATATCTATATACATATATACATATATATATATATATATATATATATACAATATACAAGATATATATATGTGCATATATATATATATACATATATATCTACAATATATGATATATATATATATGTGCATATATATACATACATATGTATATATATGTATGTATATATATATATATATATATATTATATATATATATATATATATATACATACGAGCACACAATAGTCTAGTAGATAGATTATCCTCTCCCTTCTCCTCCCAAATTCACTCCAAACCATCAACAACACCTCCCCACCAGCCATCCACCCCCACCACTTATCCCTCACATTCAACATTCTATAATACATACGCGTGTTTTTAAATTGACTATATAACCAAAAATATAATAGAAAATAACAGAAACGAAAATGAAATTATAATAAAATGATAATAAAATAACAGTAAAAATAATAAAACATAACGAAAAGAGTCACAACAACCAATAAAAAGTAACAAAACAATATAAAGACAACAAAAACAGCCATAACAACCAATAAAAGTAGCCATTTTGAAAGTAGAAAAGAACTGATAGATTTCGCTATTTTTAAATGACCCTAAAAATAATTGATGGCGGTTTTGAAATTAGTAAATTGATAAAGCATGGCTGATTCTATGAATGGTATATGAGGAATAATGGGACTTTAAATAGCACTACCAGCATTATCATCACCATCATCATCATCATCATCGCGACCACCACTACCATCACCACCACCACCACCACCACCACCACCACCACCATCGTCGCTACTACCACTACCACCACAACCACCACCATCGTCGCTACTACCACCACCACTACCGACATTGCCTCCACTGGCAGCATCGTTATCATCATCATCATCATCATCATAATCATACTCATCATTATCATGAGTAACATCAGCATCACCATCGTCGTCGTCGTTGTGGTGATCATCAGAACAATACGATCGCTGTTATTGTTAAAGTCATTGTGGTCGTCATGACTATTACATTCGCAGGGATCTGTACGATGACCTGGTGATGGAAATGATGATGATGATGATTGTGGTGGTGGTGGTGGTGGTGGTGGTGATGATGATGATGATGATGAAGGTGGTGATGGTGGTGGTAGTGGTGGTGGTGGTGGTAATGATGATGATAACAAAGATTCGTTTCATAAGCCACAAAGATGAAAGGGACATCACAAGTATGGCAATCCACGTGAGTGGGGATTTACATTAAGGTTGGAGAGAGGAAAAAGAAATGGAAAAGCAGGGAAATGGGATAGAAGTATACATAATATATATAGTATGTGGCAACATGAGAGATGCACACCTCCTCATACAGGAGAAACTCCATCTAGGGTCTATTCAAGGAACCCTGCTTATCCATGATTATCCTAAACACCAAAGACACGAGGCATCTCCCTGCTGTTGTTCTTCAGTCTATAGTCGCATGATTAGATTAGGGTCATCCACGCTAACCCTTTTTCCTACGTTCACTTATCTTTTCACAAATTTACATTGACGTGGCACTTCCCTCTCTACCCTCAATTAACTTTCCAAGTGAAGCTTAATAGGTCGACGAAGGTGTCTTTTCTCAAATGTTTTAGCCCTGTTGACCATATAATTCTCTTTCGCCATAGCCACTAGATTGATAAACACTGCTTGCCCTGACTCGTTCATGGTGGTCTCTTGGTCGATACTTAAAATGGAGACGGTAAATAGTCCGATTCATCTCACACTCGATAAAAGCCGTTTGACATAATTACATTAGTCAGCAATAATCAGTCAATCATCGTCAGTGATTCTCCGAGGACGACATCGCTTTTACCCACCACAAGATTTCTATACATTGCTACCGTATATCTTCCACGAACCGCACTGCCCAATTGGCAAGGAGCAATCACTACCTGAAGATTTTCCAGATGTCAGGAACCTAACTTGGTCTTTTCTTATCCATGATTGCATTTTCACCAAAGAGACGATCTGCGGAACAACGTGTCATACAGAGACCAAACCAGTTCACCGTCCATGAAAATCTGTGTGACGTATCTGCGTATTAGAAGCCTTGACATGCCACATCCGCCATACAGAAACTGCTGGCAACAGGTTGAACGCCGGACAAGTGCAATGTGTTCTTTCCACAGAAAGCGGAGATGTAAACGTTCAAGCTCCGCAAAACGTGGATTAAGGCAAGGGAAACTGATTGGACGTTAAGATACTAATGAGAAATGCTTAGCGATGTTTCGTCTGCCGTTACGTTCTGAGTTCAAAATTCGCCGAAGTCGACTTTGCCTTTCATCCTTTCGGGGTCGATTTAATAAGTACCAGTTACGCACTGGGGTCAATATAATCGACTTAATCCGTTTGTCTGTCCTTGTTTGTCCCCTCTGTGTGTAACTCCTTGTAGGCAGTAAAGAAATAGGTATTTCATCTGCCGTTACGTTCTGAGTTCAAATTCCGCCGACGTCGACTTTGCTTTTCATCCTTTCGTGGTCGATAAATTAAGTACCAGTAACGCACTGGAATGGATGTAATCGACTTAATCCCTTTGTCTGTTCTTGTTTGTCCCCTTGTGTTTAGCCCCTTGTGGGATATAAAGAAATAAGATATTAAAGAGACGATGTGTGCATTCGTAACCTTTATTCTATTTGCAGAGATAATTTCTCGGCTCATTTTTGAGGTACACTAGCCAAATTGCTTGTAATCTCATCCCAGTTCTAGTACAAATGGAGATCTGTGTCAAATCAGATACCGAGCAATTTCTCTACTCAGTCTGTCCATCGTGGGCCTCTCTAATTTACGAAGTACAGGGCAACCGACTGGTTCAGATTTCTTCGGATTGCTGTGACTTCCTTTAGAATGGAAACGCATTCCTGAGCTTCCACAGTTTCTGCTACTAAGACCGTGATGCCATCCGCATTTACTGACACTGCTCTCGCGCAAATCATAGGGAATGTTCCTCAAGAGTTCTAACTTCCCCAGCAAAAGACCGGGCGCAAGAACATATAGAAGGAGGACACCTCTGACAGATCGAACGCGAAATATAAAACGCATATGAGATGTGGCCGTTTACTTTTACCACTGAACAAGCACCAGTGTATGCGATCTTGCGACTGTGAAATGAAACCGGCTACTTTTAGGACGGCTTTCGAAGGCTTTTGATTGATTCATATTGATCAGAGCCCTAGCGATACCAGATTTGTACCCATTCTAAGATGAAAGATATGAGGCGGGGGTTGCCATAGCTGGATTTATTAAGAATCGCACACAATTGATGTTCGTCAAACAAATTTTGCACGGCAGGACCAATTTTAAACTTGCTTTTGGCAGGGTTCTGGTTCGGAAATGTCCGGAAATCCGCTATATTGGCGTACTTTCTCATCATAGATAACATACCTCGGATCACAGACCCAGAAATTCTGCCATTTTGCTTCTACAAGGTCACTAAAATCATCTTTGGCCTATAACCATGAAACATATCTGCTCCTTAAACCAGACGATTTATCCCTTGCGCAATACATCTCGTATCCCAGATACTGTTATTGATATTTTATAGTGCTTAGTGTTTTCCGATTGTTGAGTCAGGCCGTCCACATAGGTATTGAGGTCCATAATTCTCTGTGGCTTACCGCTTCCTCTGAAGGATTTGGCAAATTTGGTGCTGAAAGGCCGTGGACATTTCCTTGGATCTGCTTAGAACAAGCCATATCTGCTTGGAACCGAGCAGAAATGGGTAATGAAGAAAATAGTTGTCCTCCCAGTAGTTGGTGGTGGCACTTGGAACGTTAACAACCAGATTAGAGAAATTTGTTTCAGACATTGTGACATGAGGGTAGGACAGAGAGGACAGAGAGGATCTTGAGATTCGTGCTTGCATGTTACCTGTCATAGAAAGTGTGTGCCTTGCCAAGTTTGTTGTCCGCTCATACAGAATTAGTGAGGTGCTATTCAAATCAAATGAAATGGAAATAATAATAATAAAATAATAATAATAATAATAATAATAAAATAATAATAATAATATTAAAATAATAATAATAGATGCCCTGATGCAGTACCAGGCAGTGGCTCTGGTGGCTTCTGATCTTTAACATCTTTAACATCCTTAAATAATTCTTATTCAGGGACATTTAGAGCGGGATGGGCTACTCGACCAGAAGAAAATTCTAACTGAGCCCCACCTGCAAGTTCATGCAATGTTTATCTTGATATGAGATCACCATGTCGTGCACATATAGTTGAGATGCCTGTGTCTGGTGTAACCTTATCAGACGGATAGCCATGATGGATATACTGGGCTTCGTATATTTTACCCCAGTGTCACTTTGATGGCATGCACTGCTCTCTCACTCATTAATAATGATAATAATAACACTAATAATAATAATAATAATAATATAATAATAATAATAATAATAATAATAATAATAATAATAATAATAATAATAATAATAATAATAAATACTGCACTAAACTGCAGTAAATAGTAAATACTGCACTAAACTAAACGCAAAAGAAATAGACAAAGAAAAATCCCAGCAATGGTTGAGAAGCTCAGGACTCAAAGCAGTAACAGAGGGATTTTTAATTGCAGCACAAGACCAAAGCCTCCCCACCAGAAATTACCAAAAACATGTAATGAAAAGAAATATTACAAGTAACTGCAGAATATGTGGAGATGGACAAGAAACAATAAATCATATTATCTCTGGCTGCTCAGTCCTGGCTAAGAAGGAATATATTCACAGACATGACAGAGTTGGAACCTACATACATTGGAAGCTATGCCAACATTATGGAATAACAACAGAAAAAAGATGGTATAGGCACACACCAGAAAAGGTCACAGAAAACGAGAAAGCAACCATACTCTGGGATATGCCGATACACACAGATAGAGAAATTAAGGCCAACAGACCAGATATAGTTGTCAGAGATCATGAAGAAAAAAAATGCTTTCTAATTGATGTATCAATACCGGCAGATGACAACGTGTCTCTAAAAGAAATGGAGAAACTCTCAAAATACAAAGACCTGGAAATAGAGGTAACTAGAATGTGGAATCTGAAAACAGAAACAATTCCTATCATAGTAAGTGCATTAGGCATGATAAAAGAATATTCAGACAAATACATAACAAAAACACCAGGACTTACAAACACATATAACATACAGAAAATTGCACTACTAGGCACTGCACACATCCTACGCAGAACACTTTCCATACAATAACCATCAGAGCATCACAACAAATCACAGCACATACCCAAGGCACGCAGAGCTGCGCTCGGTAGTGAAGTGAAAGCACGCTATAAAAATAAAACTACTGAATAATAATAATAATAATAATAATAATAATAATAATAATAATAATAATAATAATAATCACAACAAATCACAGCACATACCCAAGGCACACAGAGTTGCGCTCGGTAGTGAAGTGAAAGCACGCTATAAAAATAAAACTACTGAATAATAATAATAATAATAAATAATAATAATAATAATAATAATAATAATAATAATAATAATAATAATAATAATAATAATAATAATAATAATAAATGCCCTGGCTAAATGCCCTGATGCAGTACCAGGCAGTGGCTCTCATGGCTTCTGATCTTAACTGATTGGAAGTGTTATCATGTACATTGTTTTGTCTTGATATAAAAGATGGGCTACAGCAAATATTCTGCTCAATACCACAGATTTGCTTGTCAGTTGTTTGACCTTAACCAGTTGAGTATGTCCCTTAGTGGCTGACGATATGTGCATCTCTGATCACGAGCAGAAATAGTGGGGGAGCATCATAGCCATGTGTTGAGAGGGATTCTTTGGGGTTTGAATAATTCACCTCTGGAAACATGGGTGGTTCTTTCAACATCCTTAAACAACCCTTATTCAGGGACCTTTTGAGCGGTATGGGCTACTCGACCTGAAGAAAATTCTAACTGGGCCCCACCTGCAAGGTCATGTGCTGTTTATCTTGATATGAGATCACCATGTCGCGCACATATGGTTGTGATGCATGTGCCTGGTGTACCTTTATCAGACGGGTAGTCATGATGGGTATATTGGGCTTCGTATATTTTACCCCAGTGTCACTTTGATGGCATGAACTGCTCTCTCACTCAATAATAATAATAATAATAATAATAATAATAATAATAATAATAAAATAAATTTTTTTTAAATATTCAGACAAATACATAACAAAAACACCAGGACTTACAAACACATATAACATACAGAAAATTGCACTACTAGGCACTGCACACATCCTACGCAGAACACTTTCCATACAATAACCATCAGAGCATCACAACAAATCACAGCACATACCCAAGGCACACAGAGCTGTGCTCGGTAGTGAAGTGAAAACACGCTATAAAAATAAAACTACTGAATAATAATAATAATAATAATAATAATAATAATAATAATAATAATAATAATAACAATAATAATAATAATTTTTCACGGTCATTAATTTTGGATGATGGTGCAGTAGATGATACCGCCGATCCCATACGTGATTGGCTGTTTTTTCTTTTTTTTTTAGTTTGGAAGTATAAAAATATCCTCGAGCAGATTTGATATCAGAGCGTTTAAGTTCACTGTAATCAGGGCAAGACCTTTTTCACAGTATTCTAATAAATCGGCACTTTGAGATGACCTATTTCGATTAAGTCGATGCTATTTAGGCAGTCGAGATTTGAAATAAGAACGAAAATGACTTGGATAAAAATCTTACTTTCACGAGCAACAGATACGTTTGACTACAAACAGTTGTGAGCGAACAAGGATTATTTGTTAATGAATTCTAATTTTACCGCGTACGGGTGTCATCTGAATACGATAGCAGAAACGACTGTGCATGAAACTGGCACTAAAAACGTCAAGCAAGTAGATGGCATTTTAGGAGCAATAAAAACGAAACACGAGTTATTGTCATTTTTGCTATTTGCAATGTCAGAGAATACATTTGAAAATCCTACCCGCACAATCGGTAAAGACTTAAAGCCATAGAACTCAACATTAATAGCTTTAAATCCAACCTTCAGAGCTGAACGTTATCTTCATACAAGTTATCTTCATACACAGCATTTTAATTCAGGAAACAAATTTACAACAACAAGAGTCACACTTAGAAGCCCTATTTTCACTTATATATATTAAGATAGATCCTATCACAAACGTTGAGGCTTCATAGCACATACCAACTCGTGCATCTACAAATGACAGTCGTAGAAAACTACATCCTAACTATATCTTAACTATATTTCAAATACCATCAATATCTTGAATAGGGAGTGTACTTTTTTACCAAATGTCACAATAGCACAGAAATTGATATAATCGTATCACACGGTATTTTACATCATAAACAGTTATCAGCAACACGCATATAACTAACAAAGCCAATTGCAATTCTTTGACTTAAATATGATTGAGAAACATATATCTCTATCTCAAAATTGTCATAACAGCAGAAATCCAATTAGAAACTTCACAAACATTAAGCTGAGCCAAGAAACGGAGTAAAGTTTTTTTCAGAGTCTAATAAAATCACACTCATCACCAAAGATACTGCAGGACAAATTTTTGATGAAATATTCGTAGGTACATCCTAAAATTATGGTATGCATTAAAATATACTTGAACTAAGTATCGAAGATTAAGAAACTTATTAAACCCCACAAAATAAACTTAAATAATACCTAAAACCACTTACGACAAAAATAAAACATAACAATCCTTCACAAAGAAAAGAATTATTGAGCAAAATAAAACCAACAGGGGAGTGGGGCACTTCTGTATCCAACATAAACTACGTCACTAAGAGTGAAATAAATTCAACACCAGCAGCAGCAGTAGCAGTGGAACCACCACAACCACCACCTTCATCATCATCATCATCACCATCATTGTCACCAACGGCAGTAAAAAGCCCATACTACACCCTATGTAATAGTAACACTCTCAGTCTCTTTCCAAGTACACACCTTTATACATATATCGAAAATTAACCATCACAAAGCAGATAGCGACATCGATGTGGATACTGTTGGAATCTTCGAGCTTTGAAAAAAATATGCTGGGCAACAGAGAAGTGAAAACCGCGACGAGTCGAGATTGAACTTAACTGGTCACAAGCATGTTATAGTATTAGAAGATAAAATGAAAGCTGGAAGATCTTTCCTCACGATGCTGAGTTGGACGACAGACACAAATCATAAAAACCAATGAAGCGTAGCAGTTATCATTCTGGTAAAATGATTATAGCACATTTAACAACGTAACACGAGGAGTCAAAGGAACAAAAGCCATCGGATAACTGTATTTGTTGATAGAAAAATACTTGAAGCAACATATTGTATAGTTGTTAGACCGGAATAGCGTAGAAAGGAAGTTTACAATGAATGACAAAGAACATAACTGCTGTAAATAGTGTATATATACGTCAGTATGTTATCTGTATCTATTGAAACACCAAACTATCCGATTTTACAAATGTTTATCCTATTTAAAATATCTACAACTTATCTGTTTCAGTCAACAAGCTTGCCACTGTGGGATTGTTCTTCTGACTAGACAACGCAAACAATTCTGTCTGAAACAAACACGACTGTCTAAAACAATATGGAAACATGAAATGGTTTTTGGTCGATTTATTTAAAAAATAAGCGGTTGGGCGATCACAGTTTGATCACATGTATGCTGAACCAGATATATCCTGGTTTCAATCAACAACAAAATGAAAAGCAGTATAGAAAAAAAAAAAAGAATACGGGTTGATTACATTGCAAATGTCGTTAACCATTGCTCTGCTTGATCGCGATAAGCTTGGTGTACATAAAAACTGTAAGAAGGTATGAGACACTAAATGATAAGCACATGTGGACTAGTCGTCATGGATGTAAGCTTCCGATCCCGAGATCATAGATTCAATTCTGAGCCTGGGTGATTCATTGCGTTCTTGGACAATGCATTTAATCTCACACTCCCCTCTCCTCTCAATGAGTTACACTGCGACACACGGTTTTCCGTTCAAGGGCAATGTTGTGATCTCGGTCCCTTATAATCTCAACGCAAACCCGAGTAACTGGCCTCGTGTCTCTGGGACTCGAAACAGTAATGTCCCGGTATTGATGGTGGTATATTTTTTTCTTTCGGAGAATATATAGCAGGTTATTCCCGATGCAGCGCCATTGGCCAATTGACTGAAATATTAGTACCGACCTGGGGCGAATCGTCATTTACCGGAATGAGAAAAACGATGCAAATATCATGCAAATAAGAATATCTGTGAAGCATGGGCAGGGCAAGTACACCGAGCAGATTTTTTTATTCTCATTCGACCATCGCTTTACTTTCAACAACGAACCACATGATAGACTAAAACAAAAACAACTACTACTACTACCACAACTGCTGCTACTACTACTACTACTACTACAACCGCTGCTGCTACTACTGCTTCTGCTGCCACTACTGCTGCCACTGGTGCTACTGTTGTTGTTGCTACTACTACTACTACTACTACTACTACTACTACTACTCCTTCTATTACTACTGCTACTGCTATTGTTGCTGCTGCTTTTGCTGCTGCTGCTTTTTCTTCTGCTGCTTTTGCTACTACTACTACTACTACTTTGCTATTACTACTACTACTACTACTACTACAACAACAACTACTACTACTACTACTTGAGCAGGTGATAAGATTAAATAACACAAGGTGTGACCAACGAAGATCGATGGTGAATATTGGGATGCCGATGTTGATGATGACAACGTCGACGATGACGACGACGATGACGACGACGACGGTGCGAAAACATTGCTGGTGATAGCGATGGCCATTCGCCTGTGAAGGCACAGGGCCAACTTCTACAGAACGCGTCGCCAAATCGATTAATTTCAACACAATATTGATAATGATGATGATTATAATGATGATGACGGTGATGATGATGATGATGATGATGACGACAACGGCGACGATGACGATGTGGTGTTGATAATAATAATAATATAATAATAATAATAATAATAATAATAATAATAATAATAATAATAATAATAATAATAATAATAGCTTTTAATGTTTTTAAGAACTACAAAAGCAGGACAACAAAAGCAGACCGTAATAGGAATTGCATATCGTAGTATATATTGTCACTTTAAAGAGATTGAAGGCCAAATCATCACTGATGGCTGTCCTGTCTTAAAACTATGAAATATATTCAAAAGCATGACCGCATAAGTAGCTATATCCATTGGGCAATATGCCAACACTCGGAGATCAAACAGGAAACAAACTTCTATAAACATGCAATAAAATCTATAATTGATAATGACAGGAATAATACCTTGGGACATGGTACTGCAGTCTGAGTGAAAGATCAAAGAAAATTTAAGTTGAGAAACATAACGAGAAAGATTAAGAAAAACATTTGGTTTTTCAAAAATATAACTTAATCCGTTATTAGTAAAATATATTACTTAGATGTTGGAAGAGATAGTATTAAAGGACAAGCGAAGTCTGTGTTGAAACAAAGAAGAATTGAACGAAATTGTCCATATCAGAAATCAATATAATTAATTTATTAGGTGAGACTTAAATAACTAGCAGGAATAAAAATATAATAGGAATATTGATTATTAACAAAATATACAGGTCTACAGGGCAGCTAACCTATTCTAGAGAGGTTCTTTTCAATATAATACCATAACTGACATAACATTGTACATAGAACATTCATAATTCAATAAAACAATTGACAGGACTCGTATAGTCTATATACTACAGACATTCAAACACAATAAAGCAGCACACATTTTATGCAGGTCTCCTGAATATCATAACAGGACTTACATACACAACTAATATCATAAAAAGCAAATCTACTTATAGCGCGGGCGTAGCTGTGTGGTAAGAAGCTAGCTTCCCAACCACATGGTTCTAGGTTCAGTCCAGCTGCATGGCAACTTGGGCAAATGTCTTCTACTATAGTCTCGGACTAACATTAATTTGTTAGCCCATCGTATATGGATATAATGGATAAAGACTCCCCTCGGTCATGAATAACCATGAGATTCCACGTAGAAATTTACCCTCCGTGGTACAAGTCCGGACAATGCTACAAGTTGCTCCCCAAAACCACCACAGAATAGCTGCTATGTTGGCTGCAATCTTCTCACATCAAATTCTTCAGGACAGAGTTTCCAGACCACTATCAGAACATACAGCAAATTTGGACACACTGGAGAATATGACAATTTCCCGAAGTGCTAGTGGTCCCTCGACCATCTCACTGGCCCAAACTTGTCTCCGTTTGATATTGGCTGGTCAAAGAAGTAAAAAATAGGGATTTTCATAGAAAAAAAAGTACCTTTTTGATGTAAATAATTTTTGTTCTTAACATGGACCGATTTGAAATTTATCTTCGACGGAATGAAGAGCAAGCTTTCTTCTGTCATACTCTCAATTTTGTTCAACTTGTGCCGCAGGGTCTCGGAGGAGATAGTGTTAGTTGAAGGCTACCAAACCTTCCACACACAGACAACTTCAGCTTTATATATATAGACTGGATGACGTTATCTCCTCTTGCCTCTCCAGCCATATACCTGCAGAATTGTTTGCGTACAGATTTCAGAGAACAGCCTGGTTTCTCCCGCTGTAAACTTCTATATTTCTATGATGGTCTTTTGCACAGACTCAAGACGAGAACTTTTAGCCATGATTGTAACGCCAAAAATTATATTACAAAAATCCGATAAAGAATTGGTTGAAGGAGAAATACACGGTTGTACTGTCGCAATATTACAGTAGTATTGTGAGATAAGCGGTATTTACGTACTTGTCTATAATCTTACACTTGTTAGTCTACAATAATCATTGTCAAAATTAGTGAAATTGTTCAGAGACAGAAACGAAGCACTTGTACCTCGTCTATTGTACATAAGTATAATGGCTTTCGATATTTATTTATCCTTTCATAAACATACATACATACATATATACATACATACACACACACACACACACACATATATATATATATATATGTGTGTGTGTGTGTGTGTGTGTGTATGTGTATTATTTATATAATTGTAAGTTTGTTTATATATATATGTATACATATACACACATACAAATATATACATACATAGACAAACACACACACACACACACACATATATATATATTATATATATATATATATATGCATATATGTATATACATGTGTATATATATACCTATATACATATACAAACTTACAAATATATAAATAAATACACACACACAC
>NW_021835762.1:22500-38758 GCF_006345805.1 Octopus sinensis
AATAATAATAATAATAATAATAAGAAGAAGAAGAAGAAGAAGAAGAAGAAGAATAGGGAGTATAACTCCAAACTTATAGGGAAAAATTCAATTTAGTATTAAATCAAATTTCCCAGTAAAAATATATAACATATAAATTAGAGATAAAATCACTATTATGCAACTCAAACATTGATAGACATAAACCAATACATAAATAACAACTAATATATATTTTTTATAACAAATATAACTTATAACTAGATCTCAAAAAATATAAATGAATTATCAATATATAATATATTAATTAATTAATTAATAATTAATTGATATATTATATATTGATCATTCATTTATATTTTTGAGATCTAGTTAAAAGTTATATGTTTTGTAAAAATATATATTATTTGTTGTTTTTTTCTATCAATGTTTGAGTTGCACGATAATGGTGTTATCTCTAATTTATATATATAATATATATATATATATATATAATATATATATATATATATATATATATATATATCAGTTTCCGTCAACGAAATCCACTGACAATGCTTGGCCGGCCCCTGTCTCTAGTTAGTTAGTTAGTTAATTTTTGGCTCAAAAAGCAAAAAGCAACGCCATGTAGGGGGACATGGAGTTATGTACAGGGTGGTGTTCATGTAAAGTGTTCAGGCCACTTGAGGTCAAGGGAGACTTTGAACAAAGCGGTCGTCGGCATCTTCACCATCTATAGTAGATGCCTGCACCTAGAATTTAACCCGGAATTATGTGCTTAGGAAGCACAGTTCTTACCACACAGGTAGCGTGTATTGATAAACAGTGATTAATGTTTGATAGTCATGCTTCTCTTCTAATGAAAGGAAAACAGGGAATACATCAAAGTGTTGCAAAACGTGCATTTTCACGATGGGATTTTTTTTCTCTAGTTTCAACTCAGAGCTGTGACCATGCTCATGCACCGCAGTTTTGCTACATTGTTATTGCTAAGAGCCTCCTCTAAAGTGTGGCACTAGGTGAAGCATGGGGTTTGATATAGCTACCCTCATTTGTACCTCTTGCCGTGAGGTAGGTTCATTTGGGACTCTCAACAGGAAGAGACCCAGCCTTGATTTAAAAACCCCTACATCTACTTTGTGCAAGTTCCTCAGACTCTTTGGGAGAATATTGAAAAGCTGTGAGCCTTTGAAACCCAGGCTGTTGCAGTAACTGGTCCTGAAATTCCCTGTGGACCGGTGTACCCTATAAGTTTCATATTCAGTTTTGGATGCTGGTAGCGAAGGGCTTGGATATATATAGTATTCATTAATAATAGGTGGTGGTTTTCATATTAAAATTTTATTAGGTACAACGCATGTTTCGCCCCATCAGTTGGGGCCTCTTCAGGTACAATTCTAAAGAGGTATGTATATTGAGTGGGTATCCTTGAGTATTTCTTACCAGTTATTATTAACGATAAACACTGTCGTTTGAACCAGTACAAGATTGTATCAAGATCCATCAACAGAACCACTACTCTAGCAGAATATATTTCTCTTATATAAAAAGTTTCTATAACACAATTTTTGAAATTAAAAAAGAAACTAATATGCGTGTAATTTATATATCTAATAATTTGCTGAGAATCTTTAGTTTTGATCCTTTACATGGCTTCTAACGTGTATTCATTCGTTCAGTACACATAGCTTAGATAAGAGAACGGCTGACAATAATAAAATAATCTCTATTGTAGTATAGCAACGTACACAGGGAAAAATAATCTAACGTTGGTTTAGCACCACGATGTCAATGATGTCTTGATGAGACATACATTCAATAAAGCCCGCTGTGATATGTGCGTATATATATATACATATATATATATATATATATATATATAATATATATATATATATATATATATATATATATATATATGTATATATATAATATATATATATATATATATATATGTATATATGTATATACATATATATATATATAATATATATATGTGCGTGTGTATATATGTGTGTGAGTGCGTGTAAGTATGTGTAAGTATGTGTATATGTATGTATGTAGCATATATGCGACAGAATTTCATCTCGCTACGTTTTTTAAACCGATTAAAAACTTTTTTCACAAAATACATACTTTTTCGATGTGGTAGACTCGCACGCAAAGTCATATATATATATATTATATATATATATATATATATATATAATATATATATATACTTACATGTACGTGCAAATATAGATATAACTATATATGTATATATATATATATATATATATGTATATATATGTATATACATATATATATATATATATATATATATATGTGCGTGTGTATATATGTGTGTGAGTGCGTGTAAGTATGTGTAAGTATGTGTATATGTATGTATGTAGCATATATGCGACAGAATTTCATCTCGCTACGTTTTTTAAACCGATTAAAAACTTTTTTCACAAAATACATACTTTTTCGATGTGGTAGACTCGCACGCAAAGTCATATATATATATATATATATATATATTATATATATATATATAATATATATATACTTACATGTACGTGCAAATATAGATATAACTATATATGTATATATATATATATATATATATATATATATATATATATACAGAGAGACATAAAAATGTCTTCATTTCATAAATCTCCATTTATATATATATATGTATGTATGTATGTATGTATGTATGTATGTATGTATGTATGTATATGTACATATTTATGTGGGTGTGTGTGTGCACGCGTGCGTGTTTGACTATCTCTATATATTATATATACATACAAACATACATGCGTGAGTGTGTCTGTGAGTGTGTTATTCAAAATAGTTTACTTCGGATTCCATGCCATTTCAAGCTTTTCCTAACGGAGAATATCTTCTTTGCCCGAAGGAACGTTCCAACAACTGAAGAATTGCAGCAAGTCCAAGATTGGCTGAGTGGTCAAAGAAGCTCTCTTTTCTCGTCGAACTTGCGTTGCTTACTAAGCGATATCACACACCATAACATAATGTGAACCTCCTTGAATAATAACAGCCCATCTTCCGGAGCCATCTTGAACTTCCTAGAGCTCTTCGTTCATTTGGCTGTTCCAACCACCTGAGGAGCCAGCCTCCCTTAGAAGCTTGCCAAACAGGATGTTGCACGGAATCGCAATTAAACTCTTTTGAATAATACATGTAACTCCTAATAGATGATGCTGAATGATCTTTTCTTTCGTTTGACCAGTCACTCATATATATACAGGGTGTCCCCCAAAAATGTATACACACTTTAGCAGCTGATAACACAATTGATATATATATATATATATACATATACACACATGTGTGTGTGTATGTATGTGTTTGTGTATGTGAGTGTATGTTGTGCTTTTTTTGTTTGTCAGTGGTTAGAGCGTCGCGCTTACAATAGTGAGGTTGTGAGCTCGAATCCCGGACCGGGCTGCCTGTTGTGTTCTTGAGCAAGACACTTTATTTCACGTTGCTCCAGTCACTCAGCTCTAGAAAAGAGTTGCGACATCACAGGTGACAAGCAGTATTGGCCTTTGAGTTTCCCTTTGATAACATTGATTATATATATATAAGCGCCTATATTTGTAAATAAGAAGGGAACGAGCTGGCAGAAACGGTAGCACGCCGGGCGAAATGCATAGTGTTATTTCGTCTGCCGTTACGTTCTGAGTTCAAATTTGCCTTCCATCCTTTCGGGGTCAATGAATTAAGTACTAGTTTCGCACTGGGGTCGCTGTAATAGACTTAATCCCTCTGTCTGTCCTTGTTTGTCCCCTTGTGGGCAATAATGATATAAGAAACAGCACGCAGGGCAGAATTCTTAGCCGTATTTCATCTGTCTTTACGTTCTGAGTTCAAATTCCGCCGAAGTCGACTTTGCCTTTCATCCATTCAGGGTCGATAAATTATCTACCATTTGCGTACTGATGTCAGTAAAGTCGACTGGCCCCCTCACCAAAAGTTTCGGGCCTTGTGCCTCGAGCAGAAAAGAAAAGAAGTCAAAAATAATCTCAAAAATATGAATATTCTTAGTGAGATATGCATGAAATGCAATAATTGAATAGTAACCATATTTTCTTCGCTATTTTCATTTTAATCCGACAAATTCCGCTTTTACTCGATTAAATCCTTGATTGATTTTTGTATATATTTATTTTTACCCTTTCTTTGTGTATAAAATGCGTTTTTTTTACTATAGTTGTATACTTCTATTAGTTAACGCTAATACCGTCTCCATAGTTTTACTTTCTAGTTTGATCTTTGCTATTATTTATTATTTTATTACCTCTTCGCATAGTTTATTATGCTTGTGTATATTTCTCCCAAAATCCAGCATAATAGTACTTCAACAACCACCAATATATTTATTTGGACAATAAATCTATATTACCTAGTTATAAATAATTGAAACTATATAGTCCTGTCTGGTCTACTAACCATTACTTTAAACTTTATTACTCCAAATAGTTTTCCTACAGTTAATACTAAACACCAGTTGCTTATATTCTTCTATTATCTACTGAGATATTAACCAGTTTATATACCTCTGTAATTTAAATAAACATTCAAATTCTAAATATACTTTTCCTTCAACAATGCTACTTCTTTCAAATGTCAACCAATATTATTTATCGAACTTAGAGAATACAGGGATATATATATATAGATAGATAACGCCTAGAATCCTTACCGACTGATTTTATCATTCCCTTCACAGTAGTTGTATTTTAAAGAACGCTTCTCTATAACTAGATTACAAGTATTGTTACTTAGAAACGAATCTTGCCCCACCTTTCATTTAATTTATCCGTAGCATAAAATGCAATAACAATTTTTCGAAAAGTTCACGTGTACTTGAATGAGTTTTGTAAATTACAAAGTAAAATATATATTTTTTCAAATCTCCGATATGATATTCGTTCAAACTATCAACACAAAATATCTTGATTATAATTATGAATCTACTTTCCATGGTATACATACTTCCATCTCCATCCTGGAAGTCCTTACGGCAAGAAAGATTTCTATTTACGTTATAAATTACCACTATGGTGATGTAATTGCATTTTACTCCATATTGAATATATAATTTTTTCTAAAGCACTTTCTAATAGATGTAAAGTTTTATTTTTAATCAAATATATCGCAATATATAATATATATTTTAAATAATTTGTATCTAATTTATTAAACCAGCAAAGGTTAAGATGTGTGCACGTGGTATAAGTATATATATATGTGTGTGTGTGTATACACACATCTGTGAGAGTATGTACATAGACACACACGCATATACACACACACTCACGAACACATACGCATATATCTAGACATATACCATATATATACAGAGAGAGAGAGAGATGTGTGTATGTATATATATATATATATATATATATATATATATATATACATACACACACAGCCATACACACACACACACACACACACATATATATCGCTAATATACTTATGAGTATACGTGGCTGTAATAAAAAAGTTTGCTTCCCAACAACTTTGTTCCGGGTTCAGTCCCACTACGTGGCATTTTGGGCGAGTATCTTCTACTATACCCTCGGGCCAACCGTAGCCTTTTGAGTAGATTTGGTAGACGGAAGCTGAATGAATCCCGTCGTGTGCGTGTGTGTGTGTTTCTGTGTTTGTGTTTGTACCTCCAACATCGCTTGACAACCGATGCTGGTGTGTTTACGTCCCCGTAACTTAGCCGTTCGGCCAGAGAGGACCGATAGAATAAGTACTAGGCTTGCGAAGAATGATGACTGAAACAAGTAAAAGATTAAAAGAATATAATGCCTCTATCTTTGGTATGCATTATCTAAGCAGAACATGGCGGAATAAACAAGAGAAATCTATAATTCCAAGTGAACTTAATCTTCATATATGTATTGACGCGAATTTGTTACATAACATAACTTCAACATCGTGGCATTTTGGGCGAGTATCTTCTACTATAGCCTCGGGCCAACCGTAGCCTTTTGAGTAGATTTGGTAGACGGAAGCTGAATGAATCCCGTCGTGTGCGTGTGTGTGTGTTTCTGTGTATGTGTTTGTACCTCCAACATCGCTTGACAACCGATGCTGGTGTGTTTACGTCCCCGTAACTTAGCCGTTCGGCCAGAGAGGACCGATAGAATAAGTACTAGGCTTGCGAAGAATAATGACTGAAACAAGTAAAAGATTAAAAGAATATAATGCCTCTATCTTTGGTATGCATTATCTAAGCAGACCATGGCGGAATAAACAAGAGAAATCTATAATTCCAAGTGAACTTAATCTTCATATATGTATTGACGCGAATTTGTTACATAACATAACTTCAACATCCTTAGTATGGATTTCTGATTTTGGTGCCTGTATCCAAAAAAATTATCCCGGCAGTCCTCCTGGCACGTGCCTTCCAAGAAGGTAATGAAGAAATGAACGAAATCTTCAGTACAACGTTTGGGGTGGAGGTATAACTAAATACATCGCTAATATTGTTCTGAGTGATTTTTTTTTTCTTTTTTTACCCAGTTAGGACAGGAAAAAGATGCATTCGAGATTGCTATTAGCCAAAACCTAAGGGAAAGCTCTGCAGACAACAGATCAAGTGTCTTGGAAATCTATGTAATGTGTGATGCCTGCGTAACCAAAACATTCTTTGATGGTAAGCTGATACATTCAGAAACCTATATATATGTCATAGATATGAAATTGAGATCGATTTCATCTGATATCAGTAAGCGATGGAAGAAAAATGTGTTCAAAACTTTGGTTTAAATCACTAAAGGAAGGTAGCTATCAAGATGAAACTGAAGAATTTTTATCTAAAAGAGGCAAAAGCTTTATATGTATGCATATATGTATGTATAAAAATATACACATGTATATATATATATATATTATATATATATATATAATAACTATACACATATATACACATATATATGCATATATTATATATATATATACATTTATTATATATATATATACATATTATATATATATATATATAAATATATATATATATATGTATGATTGTATGTATGTATATATAAGACTATATACGTATATAAGGATGTGTGCATGTGTATACACAGATGCGGGTGAGTGTGAGCGTGGGGTGGGGTATTTATTCCTGTGTCTTCAGGTTTAGATCAATGCTGAAAAGAATTCAAAGATATTGCTTCTGAGACAGTGAAATACAATATGAAGAAAGAGAAAAGAATGTTGAGAGAGCAGCGGATATCGGCCAATATATTGGCTTTTATAGATAAGAGAAGAAGACAAAAATTTAAGACGGTTCTTCGCAGTACAATAAAGAGAAAAATACGTTGTCGCGAAGATAAAGTATGTTAGAAAAATGCGAAGAATACACTGCTAAATGTATTGAGTCAAGAAGCGTATACATGGTACTCAGACAGCTGTCGGCGAATGGAAGCCAAAATGGATAGTTTTCGATAAAAGTTAGGAATATTGAATGACTTATGACAGCGAAGACCTATACCAAATGACGAACGAAACTTACCAAAATGCTGTAAATAATTTCGAACCTGTTGATATTTTACATATCTCCCATTGTTTAAAACATCCTGGCATAGTTTTAGAGAAATCTTGTAGGAGAAATTTCAGAAACGATTAAAATCATTGAAAATGATTAACAAAACTGCAGATATGAATAGGAGTCATGTGAGCAACCCTACAATAATAAGGCAGTGAGCTGGCAGAATCATTAGCACGCCGGGCGAAAGGCTTAGCGGTATTTCGTCTGCCGCTACGTTCTGAGTTCAAATTCCGCCGAGATCGACTTTGCCTTTCATCCTTTCGGAGTTGATTAAATAAGTACCTGTTACGCACTGGGGTTGATATAATCGGTTTAATCCGTTTATCTGTCCTTATTTGTCCTCTCTGTTTTTAGCCCCTTGTGGGTAGTAAACAAATGGGTATTTCGTCTGCTGTTAAGTTCTGAGTTCAAATTCCGATGAGGTCGAATTTGTCTTTCATCCATTCCGGGTCGATAAATTAAGTACCAGTTATGCACTGGGGTTGATATAATCGACTTAATCCGTTTGTCTGTCCTTGTTTGTCCTCTCTGTGTTTAGCCTCTTGTGGGTAGTGAAGAAATAGGTTTTTGCCCGTCGCTTCGTTCTGAGTTCAAATTCCGCCGAGGTCGACTTTGCTTTTCATCCTTTCCGGGTCGAAAAATTAAGTACCAGTTACGCAGTGGGGTCGATGTAATCGACTTAATCCGTTTGTCTGTCCTTGTTTGTCCCTTCTATGTTTAGCCCCTTGTGGGCAATAAAGAAATATGAATAATACCGGTGCTGTTTCTTAAGGTTCTTTCAAGTTTTTCGTTTATCTACTCTTCGTTGTATGATATAGATTTGTCCGTTGAGTTAGATGCGAACAATCTCTAATTCAAGTTTTGATTGGATAATCCTTAGAGTCAATTATTTCAAAGCATGTTGTTGTTTGAATATTTATTATTCATTTCTACGGTGAAAATGGGAATTTCCTCATGTGCAAGCATCACAGCACTTGTTCTTATCTAGTATTTAGTAGATTATCTTTGGATGCAAAAATCAAGTAATATTCTTCTAAACATAGGTCACTTTGTTTTAGTTCCAGCTCCGTATACACACACACACACATACATATATATATATTATAAATATATATATATATATATATATATATATATTATATATATATATATATATATATATATATATATATATATAAAATTATCAATATTATATAAATAATAAATATTAGGGAATAAATCCAAATTTACAGGGAAAAAAATCAGATTTAGGATTAAATCCAATTTTATAGTAAAATATTATAAAATATTATTAGAGACAAAACCACTATTTTGCAAAACAAACAAGGAAAGACTTAATCAATACATAAAATTTTAATAAATAGTCAAAAAAACCGCCACTACAATCGTTTCTTGTCTTGATCGACAATCTTCAGGTGGACTTCCAATAAGTCAGTTTCAAATTATGAAGTCATAATTATTCATAATTTGAAACTGACTTATTGGAAGTCCACCTGAAGATTGTCGATCAAGACAAGAAACGATTGTAGTGGCGGTTTTTTTGACTATTTATTAAAATTGTATGTATTGATTAAGTCTTTCCTTGTTTGTTTTGCAAAATAGTGGTTTTGTCTCTAATAATATTTTATATATATATATATATATATATATATATAGTTAATCCAAACAAGAAAGCAAAAACAAAAAAACAACTACGCAAGAACGTGGAACAAATAAAGTATTATTGGACGCTCAAGAAAGAAGGGAAGAAGGAGGGTTTGACGTTTAGAGCGGAGCTCTTCGTCGGAAACATAGGAGAAGGAAAGATCCCGAGAAGGGAAGACAGGGGAAAAATCGCTAGTGATACAGACGAGGTCACATATATATACATGTAAGATGGATGACCACTACGTGGACATATTATGCTACAAGTAGATCCACTAAGAAAGAAATGTTCTCAAGAAAATTTAGCAAAACATGTTTAAAAGATACAATGTTTACTAGTTTCAATAATATCTAATCAGATGATTTTAATAACTAGACCACTGGTTTGAAATTGATATTAATCAAATTAATATTCAATTTTTCACACTTATTATTGGTGCTGGTTGTGAATTATATATATAGACAATCTATAGTTTATCGCTTAAAATGAGAACATTGCACTGCTAACACGGAAAGTAAGATGGAATATTGACTGGTAAAGCTTTCATACTTTTGGTGGTATATTATGGTTGCAAAACGAAATACTGTATCCTTGCTAGTAATTAACAAATACACACACACACGCACACGCATACACGCACATGCACACGAGCGCACACACGTTTGTGTGTGTATGAGTCTGTGTGTATATGTATATATATATATATACATAATGGTATAAATTTCTAGTTTCTGCAGGCACAGAATTGGAATGCATCTATGCATCTCCCACTTGATTTTGTTCTGCGAAAAACTATAGAGGGGGCACGCTACTTATTATTTTCATTTTTTTTCTAACACTATAAGTTGTAAACATATTTCATAAAATATGAATATACTGAATCCTTATTTATTATTTGCTTCGAAATTCCAAAATAATAACACAGTCAATGCTTTTGATACCTGGCACATACGTGTCTTTCAATAACATATTGTACGTGCCCCAACACCATAATTTAAAGTTGTGTGTCTATTCCTGTAGATTCAAAACAAACATCACCACATTATTTTCATCATTCCTATACATAATAAATCATTGAAACCATATATATAAGGGGCGTCCATTATTTGCTAAATATGGAATTAAGACGAAACAAATTTGAAATTCCAGTCGTTATCAATAGTTATCTGCCTAGTATTTCCAGGACTACACAATCAATACTAACAGGAATATATTATAAATAATTCTACAATATATAATACAAGTTTAAGTCTACTTTATTTCCGCGTTACTTTACCTAATACATATACACATCTCTCGTAGTTTCGATTGTTATCTGTATAACGCACAGGCGAGGCTATGTGATAAGAAGCTTGCTTCTAAACCACATGGTTCCATGTTCAATCCCACTGCGTGGCATCTTGATCGGATGTCTTCTACCCAGCTTCTAGTAGCTGACCAAACACTTGTGAATGGATTTGGTAGACAGAAACTGGAAGTAATCCGTCGTATATATATATATATATATATATATATATATATATATATATGTGTGTGTGTGTGTGTGTGTGTGTGTGTGTGTGTGTGTGACTTTCTGTCATCGCTTGACAACCGATGGTGGTGTGTTTATGTCCCCGTAATTTAGTGGTTCAGCAAAAGCGACCGATAGAATAAGTACTAGGCTTACAAATAACAACTCCTGGGGTCGATTGCTTCGACTAATACTTTTGAAGGATCCACCATGGCCGCAGTCAAATCACTGAAATTAGTAAAAGTGTAAAACAGTAAAAGATAGCGTAAGGGAAGGCGCGTGGCTCGATGGTTAGAGCATCAGATTCACGATCATGAGATAGTGAGTTCGATTTTCCGGACCGGTTTGTATGTTGTGTTCTTGAGCAAGACACTTTGTTTCCCATTGCTCCAGTTCACTCAGCTGTAGAAAGGATTTGCGATGTCACTGGTGCCAAGCTTTTGTCTTTCCCTTTGAGTGATGTGGTGATGCTGTGGCTGGCATGCATGGGCGACTGTTAGTCTTGTATAAACAACCTTGCCCGCAATCTCGTAGTCATTCATGACCGAAGGGTGTCTTTTCCTTCAGCTTATCGTTATAAGGCGATAACGCTATCCTGTAATTTTGCAATACTGACATCTTATAAGTACAGATTTGCGTCATGTAGAAACTGATAGAGTATTTTAATACATATGGCCAGCTGGCCGAAACGTTAGCATGCCGGGTGAAATGCTTAACGGTATTTCGTCTGCCGCTACGTTCTCAGTTCAAATTCCGCTGAGGTCGACTTTGCCTTTCATCCTTTCCGGCTCGATAAATTAAGTACCAGTTACGCACTGGGGTCGATGTAATCGACTTAATCCGTTTGTCTGTCCTTGTTTGTCCCCTCTGTGTGTAACCCCTTGTGGGCGGTAAAGAAATAAGAATATTTTAATACATATTAATTTTCAAATAAATATACTTTGAAACACCGAGAAAAAGTGGAATATTTTTTTAGAAATGAAGGATGTCTGAAACGCTGGCGATTAGTTTCCAGGTGTCGCAACAGTGATTCGACCTATGACATTTTAACTCTCTGTAGCACCTCTTGGACACTGTTTTTCCGACCCTATGGGAACAATTCTATGTACTATACTGGATACATGTGGTGTTCGCCAGGTATGTTGATTTTTTGTTCATTTTTATGTGTCTTGATTATGCTGGCACTGACGATTAAAAAGTGCATTTTGCGCACTAATTAATAAATCATATGTTCTGCAACTGAAACTGTTTTTAAGATGCTCGCTTCGAGAGTTGCATTCCCTCTCGTTCGATATAATATGTTTATTATGGTAGATTTAACTTTAAGAGTCACTCCTAGCGTGAGACATTTATGTATAGTAATGCCCTTAATATAAATATATATATTTAAAGGGAATAATTAATAAATTAATACATTCTTAAATAAATAATTAATAAATTAATTAATTTTCCCCGTACAATGTTTTTCACGCTAACTACTTGATAAAGTCTTATAAAAATGTTATCCTATTTTCAAATTATATATATATATGTATGTATGTATGTATGTATGTATGTATGTATGTATGTACGTATATATGTATGTATATATTTGTGTATATGTGTATTTGAATATGTGGAGACAAATACTGTGCGTGACAGGTTAATAATTGATGTTTCTATGTCGAAAGCGACTAAAGGAAACCTCTTTTGGAGAACCTTATTTTGGGGCAGTTAATAGAGGTAGCCTTATATATGCTGAGATCAATACAATTATGTAATTAGTCTTCACACATACAACTTATTTACACACGAATGTGCGCTTTTATGTATAGAAATGTTTATGTATGTATATATATATATATATATATATATATATATTATATAATATATATATGCATGTGTGAATCTGTGAATGAATGAATGGCTGAATAAAGCAATGTGTCAAGGAACGAATAAAATGAAATGAATATTCTTGAAAAATCTAAATTCATTGTCTCGCCCACTAACCTGTACTTTGCTCGGTGTTTGCTGATAAATGTTGTATTTCTTCTTTGGCCTTGGACTTGTGCGTGATTGAATTACTGCTGTGGGCGATGTTTAATTGACACAAGAGAGAAGTTATGAGGAAGTGAAATGTCAGGTTTAATCATAACATGTTGGGCTAAATGATGATGTTTTATGCGTTCTGTAGTTAATACAGAGCAATTGTGTATGGGGTTGTTGTGGGGGTGAAAATAAAATGAAGAAGCAATAGTAATAACCAGAAGGAAAGAAGGGGAAGCCAGAAACAACAAATCAACAACAAAAATAACGGCAAAAAATCAACCATTAACAATTATAAAACTAAGGACAAGCATAAAAATATAAGTAAAAAAAATGACAAAGAAAACAAAATATCGACAATGTCGTGCCGCCATCTATGAATTATGCAGACTCGTTTTCGTTTGTTGTCTAACAGAGAGATCTATGATTACAGCAGGCTAATAAACCGGAAGCCCACAAATTAAACATGGACGACAGCTTTAAGTCTGCCCATAGAATACACAAATATTAATAAACACGCTAACAAACATAACGAAAACAACAAAGATACAAAGTAATTCAGCTTTCATTTAACCAACTGTCCGAAAGTTATCTGTCCAATGAATTTAGACGTGAATGTCTGGCTTTAAATCGCTGAAACTTTAGGAATTGAGGTTAGTTTAAAATAGGATGCACAACTCAGTACTTACACAGCAAACTGAAATCTTTAGTCTTTTACGGCACGAATTTTCAAACATAATATTATCGATTTAGTTACTTTGGTTCCAGTAAACTATCAACATGGCTGGACAATAAAAACAAAGAGAAAGAAAAAGAAAAAGAGTCAATACGAGAAGGTATTGAAAAAGTAGATTGCGTGTCAGGAATGCATCGTTTTTATTTCTTTGTGTTTCTCACAAGAATTTATAAATCTTTCTGCATCAGTCTCATGCAATTTTTTCATTTGATTATAAAATAGTTGGTGTAAGCAAATACTAGTAAAGTGAGGGAAATGAATCTGCAGAAGACTGGCAGCGTAGCCAAGAAGAGACTTAACTCACTTCTGCTGGAAGAAAAAGCTGTATCTCCGCCGACAATTTACATACTCCAATATACTGAATTGAGAAGAGCACCTTTCACACTAATGGCTTTGTAAAAAAATGAATACTCGAGCTACAGAATTGAAGAGAGTAAAACATTCCAGTTATTTCGTCTGGCACACTATATGTGCGGTAAGGTGCAAAATCCTTAGCGCAGGGTCATGTCTGTCCCAATTACAGACATAAGTATGTATGTATGTATGTATGTATTTATGCATGTATGTCATTATTCAGCATATTTGAAGATTTCATGCCAATCGATAAAGAACCGATTTCTAACCTAAATCCCAAAGCTCCTTCATTGGAATTTATTTTTGTTTGCCTCTATGTATGTATATATGTATGTGTATGTATGAATGTATGTAGAGAATTCACGAAAAAAACAAAAGACAAAGACAGGTGGTGTAGACAACAACCAGATGTATTAGTACAACGCTCAGGAATTGAAAAAGTCTTTAACGTTTCGAACCTACGCTCTTCCACAGAAAGGAACACAGAAAGAAACAAGGAGAGAAGAAAAATGTGTGTAGTGGCTACCGATCTATCATGGCGAAAATGTATGTATGTATGTATGTGCATATTTGTATGTTTTATGTATCTATACTCATGTATATAGTTGCATATCTAGACAAGCTCATATATATTTAAATGATAAACTTCTGGAAAGTTTTACAGATTTTTTCCGTTCCAGTGATGGATTGGATCTGTAGTCTTTGAATTAGCTTTCTCCTTTCTGGTTTTGAGAAGCCTAATTTCTCAAGATTGGTATTTAGGCAGAGTGTTACATAAATCGAGGGATTGGAGCGCGTATAATCCAAGTTACATATGTGGCCTGAGTTAATTCAAGAATCCTTAACGACAATGTAATTTTCATGTAATTAAGGAATCTGAGGTCTGATGAGTAGGTACCTGAATAACCTCTCACTGAGTAATTACTACATCCACTAATTAAGTAACATGTAGCTTGCATTTTACCTGCTTCACTCACTTATTTTGGATTTCATTTTACATTCGTTGCTAATCGTGAGATGTAATCAATTTTTTTCATCTTATCGAACCTTCATAATAGAAACGCCTACAATCTTTGATGCAAGTAAGATATTATTGTACTAGAACGCTCTTTTTTATACACACCACGGTCTGTTCGAAGCTTACGGATTTCCTACACTTAGATCCTTGAATCTTAATAATCACACGCGCGTATGCGCACACACACATTATATATTACGAGCAAAACGCCCCCCCCCCCCGTCCAATGGACGGCGCTGGATCATATCTGCTGAATAAAAAGCAATCAGTGTTTTATTTTCATTAAAATATAATTAAGTATGCCTTTATTTCAATAATTTTTTTTGATTTTGTTAAACGAAGTTAAGGCAAAAAAAAATTAAACTTCTTGAGAGACCAAATAGTCTTTCCTTCCTTCATGCCAAGTTTGAAGCAAATATCTCTTTTACATCTTACGTTTGTGGTATCTTAAATATACTGCATTTTGTGGCATTATTTCAAGCCAGCCGCCTTTTTTTGCGCAAACTGCACGTGCATTTTTCTCGCGTACGCGTAGTATTGATCGCAATAGTTGATGTACTTGCGCGTACAAATGCACGTTCTCACGGCCTTATCGATCGCATTCTCACCTGGAATCGATTTTTGTAATTTTTTCATGACTTATACACGCCCTGATACCGTCGGTATCTACATATCAAATTTGAGCGCAATCGGATGGAGGATGCCCGAGATCTTAAAAGACACACAGACAGACAGAACGGATTTTATATAATATATATATTACATATTGATTGTCAAAGGTATTAACGCAAATATTTCAAACATTTAGAAGACTACTTAAGCATACTAAACTAGGTACTGAATTTTGACGGGTAGCTTTACAAGATAGTGTTAAAGATTATATTTTTACATGATTTAATTTAAGAGATTAGCTTGTTTCCCAAACTGTTCAATGCTTCTGGTAAATTATTACTGTCACAATCAAAACACCGGTTAGTTATTTCTGTCACTATCATAAATAGCAGTTAGCTCCATGCAGAATTGTATCGATGTCCAGTTTCCTAAACCGAGGCGCCGAATCTTTATAAGATTTGATGACGTTCACCACGGAACGTCAGAGATTGCATACAATATGTCGATTCCATTAGCTCAGCTGCCTGGAAAGAAGCGCTTTAATTGTGCAAATGTGTCTCTAGCAGTACATAGGAGACGATATGTATATGAATGCAAGAGTGTGTTGTGTCTGGAGAATTTTCTGCTTGTGTTAACGAGTGTGTGAAAGGCTGATTATGCGTGTATATATTGGTATATAATATATATATATGTGTGTGTGTGTGTGTGTGTGTGTGTGTGTATGTGTGTGTGTGTGTGTGTGTGTGTGTTTGTGTGTATGTGTGTATGCATCTATATATGTG
>NW_021835763.1:0-12500 GCF_006345805.1 Octopus sinensis
TCTCAGAACTTTCCAGTCGAGAGATATCCACACCATTATCCTTCTCTTCTCCACTTTTGCCCGACCCCACCTTGAATACTGTTGTCCACTGTGGTCTCCCCACACAATACAAGGTATCATAAAGTTGAAGCACCTCAAAGGGCAATCACAAAAAAGATAGATGGCATGACAGGCCTCGACTATTTGGGTCGACTAGAAAAGCTAAAACTCTATTCTCTCCAACGTCGTCGTGAGCGCTACATCATCTTCATGATGTGGAAAATATTCCATCAGCATTGCCCAAATGATGTTGGCATCACCTTTAAGGTACATCCAAGGCTTGGCCCCGTGCCATCCGCCCAAAACAAAAATCGCACTCTCATCTCAACAACAATACGGCACAATTATTTCACCTCAATTGGCCCCGCTCTCTTAACTTACACCCAAAACACATTAAAACAGAAACTGACCCTATAGGGTTCAAGAAGTCTTTGGACATTCCTTCAAGAAATCCCGATAACCCCTACAAACACTCGATATGTCTCTGTAAACAATAACTCTCTTACTTGAGTGGGCCATAGTGCCCAAATTCTGACTTGAAAGACTTCACCAGGTGGTGCTATTAAGTTATAGACATGGCCTGGGCCAATAATGGCCGAAACCTATCAAAGTATCAAGTATCAAAGTAATATATAGTATACATACATAATATATTATATATATATTATATATATATATAATACATACAATATATATATTATATTACATACATACATATTATATATATAAATACATACATATATATATAATATATATACATACATATATATAAATCCTTAAATGCTTAAAATGTTTTAGCCCGAAGGCCGCGGCCATGCTGGGGCACCACCGCTGAATGAGCTACACTATTTGTGAATCCACCCTGATACGTGGCACTTGATCAACAAGGGAGCTCGATGCTGCTGCCCGCATCCGTGTCTCCTGTCGTGAGGTAGGTTCATCTGGGACTCCCAACAAGAAGAGATCCAGTTTAGTTTTAAAGAAACCCATCCACACCATGTAAGTCTCTCAGGCATTTAGGGAGGATGTTAAAGAGCTGTGGTCCTCTGAAACCCAAGCTGTTGCAGTATCTGGACCTGTATTTTGATGGTGATGTTGGAATCCTTGGCACCACGCAGCGGCGCCCCGTTCTGCGGTTGGAGTAACTTTGAATGCCAAAGTTTGGGACAAGACCCTCCAGGATTTTCCAGATGTATATCACTGTACTGCATATCTCTCCCGCCTCCGCTCCAGGGAGAAGAGGTTTAATACCTTCAGTCTTTCCCAGTAGCTGACATTTTGCATTGAGACGATTTTCTTTGTGTAGCTTCTCTGAGTTGCTTCGAGTTCTGCTGTTTGTTTTATATTGTGTGGTGACCAAAGTTGAGAGCAGTAGTCCAAGCGGCTGAGGACAAATGTTTTCCATAGGACCATCAGTGTCTCCTTCTCTCTTGTTCTGAAAGTTCGGAGAATCCATCCAGCTAGCCGTCTGCATTTTATCACCAGATTAGCAATATGCATTTGGAAAGATGCATCATTGCTCATGTCAATGCCCAGGTCACGCACTGATTTTGACTCAGGGATTGCAATTCTTCCTGGCCAGTGTATCCAGTCTTCACGTCATTTACCTTTGTGTGCCAGTAGCGCAGGGCCTGGAACTTACCTGCATTAAACTGCATGTTGTTGTCCTCAGCCCACCTGTATATTGTGTCCAGCTCATGTTGCAGATGCGCAATATTTTCAGGGTTTTGTATTGCGTGGGAGACTTTTGTGTCATCTGCATAGCTAGCAAGGGTGGTCATCGTAGCAACTGAAGGCATGTCTGAAAGGGCCACTATGAACATCAGTGGCCCCAAGACAGTGCCCTTTGGGACACCGCTTGTTATTTGCGTTTCCCTGGAGGTGGCTCCATTGCTCACAACTGCCTGTTTTCTGTCTTTTAGGAAGTTGTGCAGCCACTCTCCAAGTTTCTCGCCTATGCCGAGACCACGCAGTTTGTGACAGATCATACCATGGTCGACTTTATCAAAGGCTTTTGCAAAGTCAAGATATATTACATCCACATTTGAGCCATTTAGTAGCTGTTTCAACACCCAGTCATAGTGTTTGCAGGAGCTGTGTTAGGCAGCCTCTACCTGTCGAAATCCATGCTGGTGTCAGACAGTAAGTCATTTTCTTCAAGGAACATGATTAGTTTCTTACGGACTATTCGTTCCATGACTTTGCTGATGTGTGAGGTCAGAGAGATAGGCCTATAATTTTTAGCATCTGCTCTGCTACCTCCCTTATGGATAGGGCATATTACCCCCTCTTTCAGTTTGACTGGGAGCTTACCACTTGCAAGAAAGCTCTGAAAAAGAAGCTGTAGCGGTTTTGCAAGGGCTCGTTTGCAACGATTTGAGAAGGATCGCTGGGAATCCATCAGGTCCAGCAGCTGAGTTTGTGTCAATCTCATCAATGGCTAGTGTGATATCATCTTCTTCGATGTTGATGTACTCATTTTTGTCTCTTTGGCCGCTGGTAAAGTGGCAAAGAATTCTTCTGGGTTGTTTACTTGCCTGTGTCCTAGTGGTGTAGTGAACACACTTTGGAACTGTTCGTTCAGTATTTCACTTATCCTCGTGGGATTTCCTGTGAGAGAGCCATCTTTTTGGAAGAGAGGTCCTATTCTCTGGTGCACTGTGGCTGTCTCTTTGGCAAACTAAAGAAAGCTTTAGGGTTTGATTTTATATTTTCTATTACCCAAGCTTCTTTATCTGCTCTCTCCTTTTCATGGGACTGATGTAGACTTTTCTCAGTTTCCATTAGCATTCTTTCGAGCCGAGACTTCTCACCACTTTGGTGTGCTTGCTCAGGCGGTTTGCAATCCTTGTCCGTTGTCTCATATAGAATCCTCCTTTCTCTAGGGATCCTGTTTTTGTTCTTGTGTGTGCTGGCCCTGCACATTGGGACATATTTGTCACATATGGCTTGTTTATGGACATGAAGTGTTTGTGTTTCATGTTTATGTCCGGTGTGGAGAGACATTCAGGCCAATCCTGTTTGAGGATCTCTTTCTCAATCGACTTCCAGTTGGCTTTATGAAAGTTTAAAGTTGGAGAGATGGTGGGTGCTTCGTATAGGCTGTGTGTCTGCGGGGGCTTTTGTTCCATACATAGACAGCTCTATTATGTTGTGATCCGAGATCATTGTCGGCATCACATTAACATTTGGATAATATCCATATTGTTTGTAAAGCAGAGATCCAGTATATTTCTCTGCCCTTGTTGGTTGCAGAACTATTTGCTCCATGAAAGAGGCATTTGTGAGATGGAGCATGGACTCCACCTGTGCTGCTGATGGTGTGTCCTCCCTGGGAGCATCTGCCCCCCAGGCCATTCCACATTGGGGAGGTTAAAGTCACCCATGAAGAATACACTGTTGTGCTGTTCAAGGTTGGTGAGGACTTCTCCTATTTTGTTAGGCAGTCTTCAAACATGCCTGAGTGTTTTGGGCATCTGGTGGCGATATGTAGTGCATATGACGATATTCAGTTATCTTATGTGTACAATTTGAGTTTCACATACTGAGTTTGAATATGACAGCAGGACCTGGGGCGTGAGGTCATCTCGGATGTACATTGCAACTCCACCATGGCTCCTCCCTTTTCTATCTGTGCGTATGACTGCATATTGCGGCATGTGTATTTCTGCATCACCTATATCGGGTTCAAGATGCGTTTCTGTGAGTGCCATGCATATAGCTTGATTGCATGTCACAAGGTCTCTCAGGAATTAAATTTTCTTTTTACAGTTTTCGCGCAGCAGCCCTCCTACATTCAGTAGAAATATTTTTGTGGTGTGTGTGTTGGTGTTGGTGTCTGTGGTGGCCATCCTGCATCTGTTGGAGGTGGCCTTATGTGGTGGTAGTTCCAGCTTTGTGCTTGTAGCCAGGTCAGCTGCTGAACAATTTTTTGTGCCATGCACAAAAAAGACTACTGTTCAGCTGCCGCCCTTCTCACATCTGGGTGAAGCTGGCCACCTGTTGGGTTTCCGCGCACCACATCTGCATACCGTCTTTCAGTAGTGGTCAGTGCGGTTTTTTCCCTTCTTTTAACTTTTTGTTTTTGTTTTTGTTATATATATATACATACATATATCGATATATATATATATGTATATATATGCCATGACTGACCGCTAGCCACTAAAGCTTTTTATATTATCTCTCGGTTTATTTTCTCGTGATCCCTTCTGTTAAAAAGCGTAGGCTCGAAACGTAAAAGATTTTCTCACACCTTCCAGAGCGTTAAACTAATACAATTGTTTGTTGTTTACACATCTGTTTTCTTCTTTTGTTGTTTTCTAAATTCCAACTATATACATATATTCATATATATATACAAACACTCAGGTGCTCTCTCTCACTTTCTCCCAGTTCCTCACCCTCTTGTACTATCTTATTTGTCTCTCCCCCTACACACTCAATAATACTATAAAAAAAGACAAAATCTCCTAAAAATTCAATTTGAAGACTCCACTAGAGTGGTCGCAAGCTCTAATAGATGATTTATTAAAACATGTGGCATATTAATAAATATCTGTAAATATAAAACCATCCGAATTTCTGAGTACCTTATTTCTTCAAGTATATATAGAGAGATAGATAGATAAATAGAGAGATATGCATATATTCATATACATACATATACATGCATATATATAGGTATATTTACAGGTATCTGGATAAAGTGATTGGTAGTCAAACGGCCAAGGAGGCAGTTATATGCATATGTAGATGCATATATATATATACACATGTGTCCCCACAGACATACCCATATATATGTTTGTGTGTATATGTGCATATACTTGCGTAAGTTGTGTGCGTGTGTCTGTATATGTGTTTGCATGTGATAGCGAATGCGTAAATATATATACATTGCGTCTGGTTATATGTTCCAGCATATGACTTCATTACAGGCATCGGCTTATGGGAGTTTAACTTGAATAACAGCAGCGACCGTTTGATCAGAAAACACTGGCGAAACATACTACAATGGGACGTAAAATGTAGAAAAATATATAACAGTTATATCGTAAGTCTTAATCTCCAGATTGAAGCTGCATACATCTCACCAATCAGGCACAAATCTCGAAGGCTGATTGGCTCTGTATAATACGAAACATGTACGCATTTATATATCAATAATATTAGTACACCATGTGTCACACGTAAGAGAAAGAAATTTTTGAAAGAAATTTTGCTGTTTAAATAAAATTGTTTTAGCTAGATCTCTTGTAATTTCTATATATTGTATTACTATTAATCAACACCCATGCCTACCAGGCCAGCAAATCACAGACGATCTTAAGGAGAAAATTAAGATACTTAAATTTCACGCGTGTGTCGAGCAAGGGAGAGAGGAAGTGGGAAAGAAAAGGAAAGTGTAAGAGAGAGTGGCTGAATTCCTTTCTACGACTGAACTGAAATTGACCCCCTGGCTATTTTAGGCCCAGCTACACACACACACACACACACACACATCCACACGCACACACGCACACACACGCACACACACAGTTGTTTTAGGTCTTCTACCCATTTGAATTCGGCCATACACCAGATAACATGCTATGTTTTATGTTCCAAGATTTAAATTTTGAATTTGTTTAAATTATAAAATTATACCTCAGCTAAAAAACATCTTTTGGCTTTCGAATACAACATTTTTTTTCTCTTTCTATATTTTTTGTTAAGTTACAATTCCTCTGATTTGGTCAGAATTGTTCCAATTATGGTTTACCTGTATCAAGTAACGGACGAAAGCATTAAAAATAAGTCAAATACATAGAGTCGAACAAAGTCAAAAATACTAATTCTATTTTTCTCCGTTAAATAATACTAACAAGAACGTAGTATGACAGAGATTTGGCTGTTATTTGTAGCTAATTGAACAACCACACTAGGTTATTCAATTGGATCATATCTTGATGTGTATAAGTATACAAAATCTAAAAGACTCACAGACACGCACACACACATATGAATGTATGTGTGTGTCTGTGCGATAATAAATGTCACGTGGTGGGAATATATGCAGATTTCCTTTCTATATTTTTTAAGTTACAATTTCTGTTTTGGTCAGGATTTTTGCAGTTTCTTTTTTCCTGTATCGATCAATTAAGGAAAGCATTTACCAAAATTAAATACATAGAGCCGAACAAATTCAAAAATATTAATTCTATTTTCCCATTTACTTTTTACTTTCCTACATTATAATTAATTACCGTGTCCTATATACTGTGCCCTTGCATATTAGGTGAGTATTTCAGAAATATTTTCACCTTTTAAATAAAAACTATTTAATACATTTGTATATGTTTTTCAATTGAAACACTGTGAATCGATTTGGAGATTTATAGTTTTCATAAAAAGTTTTAAAATATGGAAAATAGCTTGAGGAACAAAGCACAAGAACGGTTACGTGAGGAACAGATGGAGGAAATAAGGAATAAAAATCGCAGAAAGGATGAAACAAAGATGAATCGAAATAAGCCAAGAGGAGAGGGGCGAATCCTACAGCATTGGAGGGAAAGAAATCAGCAAAAGAGAGAACAAATGAGCTAGCACCAAAGAGAAGTGTATTTTCAAAATAAGAGAGAGAGATCAACAGAATCGAGAACACAGGAGTCAAGAGCAAAGGCAGCTGTACTTAGACCATATGAGAAATTAGAGCTGGATCTCTCTCGGCATACCAGTAAACCACAAAATCACACCAGCCAGCATTACCACCAGTCCAAGCCGGTCATATATATATATATATTATATATATATATATATATATGTATGCATACATATATGTACATGTATGTATAATATATATATATATATATATCTATATATATATATATATATATGTATGCATATATATGTACATGTATGTATATATATATATATATATATATATATATATATATATATATATATAATATATATATATATATATATATAATATATTATATATATATATATATATATATATATATTACCGGAGTAACACATAACACAGAAAAAACAAGGTGGAAAAAAGAGTACTCAAATACCAGCGGTAGAGTAATATGCTTTATTTAATGCACCAGAAAATTCAACAAAGCCTGTTACTCTGAGTTTCGCGTTGCCGTTCATCGGAGGCAACGCAAAACTCAGAGTAACAGGTTTTGTTGAATTTTCTGCTGCATTAAATAAAGTATATATATATATATATACATACATACATACACACACACACACACACACACACATACATACATATATATATTTATATATATATATGTATGTATGTATGTATATAGAAATTTATATAAATAGAGATTATATAGATATTTACATACCGATCTTATCGAGTGGCCAGCATAGGAATAAAATGCTTCAAAGGTAATAAGTAACATTAAAATTATACTTTAGGGTATCTAAGAGATACTACCACGCAGGAAATAGCAGCCAAAACTCGACTCCAGAGTCAGGTTTCGGCTGCTATTTCCAGCGGGGTGGTATCTCTTAGATTAGATACCCTAATTCATACTTATATATATATATATATATATATATATATATATATCGAGGTTATGTCAGGTATTGGTATCAGGTAATTCTGTCTAAGTGGTATGGACAGCCTATAGTTTAGTTCCAGGTTCGGTAAAGACACGAATGAGGAGTCCAACGTAGGTCGTGTAGTAGCATCTATATATATATAAAAGAATTAACGGAATGAGATAAAATATATAAAGAAAAGATATTATAGCTGCTTCGCGGAAACACCTGTAAGACCTCTTTATAAATGTTCTGAAGACTATTCACAGCCTTTGACTTTTTATCTCATTTATATAGATAATCACTTGGGGGACACACACAGACACACAGACAACCCCGCCCACACACACACACATATATATATATATATGTGTGTGTGTGTGTGTGTGTGTGTGTATGTAGAGAGAGAGAGAGAGTGAGAGAATTTCATTTCTTTGCTCGCATGTATAACAGGCAATACTCCGAGCCTGCTATTCAACAAATTGTCATACTGTTTCCAAACCTCATATCATGGTAGACAATTTAATACTTCCAATTATAACTTCGCACAAAAACAACTCTTAGACAAGTCATGTTTTCAAAAAAGACTGTAAAAACCGATACTACTTGTGCGACGGCAAATTTTCTTTACAATTGTCTTCACAATTTTTTTTTTACACTTAGCGCTTTTTTCTTAAACAAATAATACACAGACACAGACGTTTACATACGCACGCTTTCCCATATTCACACTTCCACACACAGAAACCGCACACGCACACATACAGACACACACACACTTACACAACTGTATATGCATACCTACGGATGTGTGTATGTGTGTATATATATGTATGTATAATGTATGTATATGTATGTATAAAGTATAATGTATATATATATATATATATATATATATTATATATATATATATATATATATATATATATATAATATATTATATATATATAATATATATATATAATATACTATATATATACTTTATTTAAAAGCAGCAGAAATATAACAAAAGCTGTTACTCAGAGTTTCACGTTCCCGTTCGTTGGACAGTTTTGTTAAAATGGAACAGAAAAAGCGATATGATCAAAGCTAGTTAAAGGATACACCTTTAAAAATGGATTTGTTTCATTCGTCCTTTCAATTAACGGTCGTAAGCATGCAATGAACAAAATAAATGAATTCAATATAAATTCCTCCTATTGCAAAATCGAAGAATACTTTAACTCGAAGAGTTGATTCAAAATACGCATGATTTAATAGCCAGATTTAAATACTTTTACTTTCTAATTTCTTCGAAAATTTGCTGCATTCTATTTAATCTATTGTCAATGTTGCTAACAATTGTTTCGAACGTTATATTATTACAACTACATGCCTTCTTCGGTTGAAGTGGCTACATGAGATGACGCAAAGTCTAATGTATTTTTTTGAAGAAGCAATATTGGCACATACTGGATATATTTGTCATTACCCTTACTTGGTCTGCCATAATATATATTATATATTTACACCGTGCAACACGAACTTTGTTGCGATGAGCTCCACAAAATGTAAGTGGAGAAATTCTATCACAGTTTTATATTTTCAACCCATATCTTGCACCCGTAGTACAGGATCTAGAACATAAAGTCTCTTATGACGTTGCTTAGACAATAGTCAGTGCACACTTTGATGGCCAGTTTGTATGTGGTATGAGACTGCAAAATTTCAGAGGTTCGTTACAATTATCTAAATTTTGTAAGCTGCTTTCTCTCCTTCTTTGCCTCTCATTCTCATAAATATAAATATATATAAATTTTTCTATTTTCTATTTTTTATATTTTCTCTCCTTGTTTCTTTCTGTGTTCCTTTCTGTCGAAGAGCGTAGGCTCGAAACGTAAAAGACTTTCTCACTTCCTGAGAGTTAAACTAATACATCTGTTTGTTGCTTACACACTCGTCTTGGTTTTTAATTTTTTGTGAATATTCTCACTATATATATATATATAAGATATATATATATATATATATATATATATATATATATATATATAAAGTATACATCTCTTAATATGGCTAACCACATCGGGCTTAATATGGCTACCACATCGAGCTATACTGTTTACATCTCATCTGATTTAATAATATATATATATATATATATATATATATATATGCGTATGTACGTATCTATGTGTGTTATGCGTGTATCTATGTACGTAAGCAAGCATTTGTGAGAGTATACGTTCTGCAAATACCCCCAGTATGCCTGTGCATTATTCTACCCGCTTAATTGTGCGCAAGGGGCAGGCATAGGTTTGATACTGTCCATGAGTTGTAACTTCACGCATTGAATCATGAATTAAATACTAAGCCATTAATGCAATCGTCATTATTTGCTGTCAACTTGAGCCTGTTATTTTTGTTGCTGCTTCGCTTCTTCTTCTTCTTCTTCTTCTTCTCTTCTTCTTCTTCTTCTTCTTTATTCTTCTTAGTAGTAGTAGTAGTAGTGTAGTAGTAGTAGTAGTAGCAATAGTAGCAGCAACAATGGCAGTAGTAGCATTAGCAGCAGCGGCGGCGGCAGCAGCAGCAGTAGCAGCAGCAATATTAGTAGCAGTGGTAAGTAGCATTATTATTATTATTATTATTATTATTATTATTATTATTAGTAGTAGTAGTAGTAGTAGTAGTAGTAGTAGTAGTAGTAGTTATTAATCCAATTGCATTAAATCAGCAAATTAGTCTCATCATTATATAAGCTATCCAATAATGTGCCTTCTCTTTAATTATGACATTCGATGAATGATCTCTAATCCTACGTTTCCACGATTATAAATCCATTACGTTGATCGATCTTTCCATTACTAATATTACTTGATTACGTCATACACCCATAGCTATCATTAACTAATTCTTCGATACTTATCTAACTATCAAATGGCCCTTAACGAAACTATTAGTCAGATGTTTAACACTTCAAGATAAAATAAAGTACTATTCCGAACACATTCTTTCCACCGTAATTAACCAATCGGAAGTCGTATGTAGAGAGATCCTTCCTGACTCGCATAGACTCGAACGGCCGGTTTCCCCGTTTTCCTGCCGCATCCCCGTTGTAAGATAACTCATTTTTGAAGCTGAGTGGACTGGAGCCACGTGAGATAAAGTGCTTTTACTCAAGAATACTTGTCTCCTGCTCGAGGAATCGAAACCAGAAAATAACGATCGTGAGTCAAAAGACCCTACATCACACGTGACCGGTTATAGTGCTGATGGTTAGTGTTGGATTTCCACCATAATTAATCAATCGAAAGCCGTATTTAGATAGATCCTTCAAGGCTCATATAGACGAAACAGGGCCGGTTACCCTGATGCATATAGTCCCCACTAGACAGGATATCGGTCCGTTGGAAGGTAACTCATTTTTGAGGCTGAGTGGTCTGGAGCCACGTGAAATAAAGTGCTTTATTAAAAAAACAAGTCGCCCGGTCGAGGAATCGAAACCACAATCTTACGATCGTGAGTCAAGAGCCACTGAGCCACACGTCACCGAATATAGTGCTGTTGGATCGTATTGGATGTCTTATACATTAAATACTTATTTCTTTGCCATCCATAAGGGGCTAAATACAGAGAGGACAAACAAGGACAGAGAAATGGATTAAGTCGATTACATCGACCCCAGTGCGTAACTGGTACTTATTTAATCGTCCCCGAAAGGATGAAAAGCAAAGTCGACCTCGGCGGAATTTGAACTCAGAATGTAGCGGCAGGCGAAATATCTATTTCTTTACTCCCCACAAGGGGCGATACAGAGAGAGGACAAACAAGGACAGATAAACGGATTAAGTCGATTATATCGACCCCAGTTCCGTAACTGGTACTTATTTAATCGACACCGAAAGGATGAAAGGCAAAGTTGACCTCGGCGGAATTTGAACTCAGAACGTAGTGGCGGACTTTCGCTAAGCATTTCCCCCGGCGTGCTAACGATTCTACTAGATCTAAACACTAATTGATTTGACATCACAAGTGAGTCTACTGCACATGTACGAATGTATTTCCCCAAAACGGTGACGGAATAACACTTTCAGCGAATTGAAACAGGAAGTCATGCTGGATTAAATAATTCGGAGTATTTCGCCCGTCGCTACGTTCTGAGTTCAGAATCCGCCGAGCTCGACTTTGCCTTTCATCCTTTAGGCGTCAATAAATTAAGTAGCAGTTGCGTACTGGGGTCGATCCAATCAACAGGCTGCTCTTCCTCCAAAATGTCAGGCCTAGTGCCTACAGTAGAAAGATTGAAATGGGAAGTCTATTAAGGAAATATAAAATATAAACAATGTTTAGAGCATAATAGGAAATGGGATGTTAAGTTAAGTTAAGTTAATTTTCTGGCTCAAAAAGCAAAAGCAAGGCCATGTAGGGGGACATAGAGTTATGTACAGGGAGGGTGTTTATGCAAAGAGTTCAGGCCATTTCTGGTCAAGAGAGACTTTGAACCGAGCGGTCGTCGGCATCTTCACTATCTCGTCCGGCAGCTTATTCCATAGATCCGCAAGCCGGACGGAGAAAGGACCTCTCCTTCGATTTAGATGTATATGTGATGCAAGACACTAACACCTTTTCTTTCTTTTATATTTAACTTGTTTCACACATTGAGACTGGCGCATCCCGGGGCACCGCAAAACATTTTATTTCACGTTGCTCCAGTTCACTCAGCTGACAAAAATGAATTGTACCTGCATTTCAAAGAGCGAAACTTGTTACGTTGTGTTACGCTGAAACTCCCCAAGAACTACGTTAAGTCTACGCGTGTCTGTAGACTGCTCAGCCACTTACACGTTGGTTTCACGGCAGGCTGTTTCATTGATCGGATCAACTGGAACCCGCGTCATCGTTACCGACGGAGTACCACTTAGGACGCTCCG
>NW_021835763.1:15000-38480 GCF_006345805.1 Octopus sinensis
ACACATGTTCGGTTGCAAAGGTAAGACGACAGTTTTTATTCTTGGAGCTGATCAGTGGCTTCATTGTAAGTGCTCTTGCTTGTAGGTCATGTTCAACTAAACGACGAGACACAGTTTTTCGAGATAAAGTTTTCTTCAATACAATGCTCATCTTCCGAGAAACAGCAGCAGCAGTTTTAAATCTGTCCTTTTTAACCAACTTTACCATAGCACGATCTTCTCTCTTGGTCGTTTTTCTTGGTCTACCTGTAAACTTTCTTGCTTCACACGAACCACAATCATCGTAGACCTTAAGAATACCGTGTACAACACTTTTTGACTTGTTAACAATCTTTGCAATAGATCCAATACTTAAATTATCCTTCCTTCGAAGCTTAATAATCTGCTGACGAATTGGTAACGGAGTAAGTGGCATTATATTAACAAAGTACACTGCAAATATTCTTACTAATGTTTAGTAAACGAACCGTCACGTAAACAAATTCAAACATTAGAGTTCGCCGGTTAAATATACTAAAACACGGAGTAAAAGCAACCGTTCTGATCATTTTGGCCGCCATGGGTTTTGTAGTAAATCCCTAAATCATCCATAACTTTTGTATTCTCCTCTCACATTACACCAAAATCTCAGACAATAACAAATAATATCGTATTTATCGTCTGTGAAAATTACAGAATATAAAACAACTTTGATAAAAAATTATATCTACTTTTCTGACGAAAACAATGCCGTTCTGAACATTTTGGCCGCCACTGTATATATAAGCAATAATAAATCTCTGAGCGAGGTATAAACACTAGCTGCACGACATCGTGAAGTATATTTGCCACCAAAATGTGACTAACCCGTAAGTGTTGATGCTACTGTAGCTTTTAGCCCAAGGAAGATATCTCCCTTAGCTGGCTATTGACACACTTCCTGTGGCCTGTCAGTATTTGCAAAGGGAAGTTTTCCTTCCCATCTCCAGCCTGACGAAATACACAGGGAACCGTGTTTCTGGGTATTGACCCGTTATCAGCGTGTGACAACAGTTGGCAGGCGATGTAAAGCGGCTCCCAATGCAAATATATATATACTTTTTTCAGTGACTTTTCGTCACTGATCTCGAAAAACTGGTAACTAGCAATAATAAATCTCCGAGCGAGGTATAAACAGTAGCTGCACGACATTGTGTAGTATATTTACCACCTAAATGTGGCTAACCCTTACACATACACAAGCAAACACACACACACTTACGCACATATGTATACATTTTATCATATCTTGCATCATATACTAAGCAAACATTAAATCGTATAATCAAATGATTAAACGATATGATCAATATTAGTTATATATCGAATGCCTTATTGAAGCGCATTTTATATTGAGTATGTATTTGAATAGCTTGAGACATATACGAAGATTAAGCCAAAGCAATCCAAACGTTGGCTTGTCTTTCGTATTTACTGATGTAGGTTATACACATATTATAACTTTTCCTCTACACAAAACTCCGGAATATTTTTTTTTAAATCTGATAAATATTTTTAGAAAAATGTTCTGGGTCATAAGGTTAAACTTATTTCTTCATAGCTATTAGGTTGAAATCTAAGTTCCCGCCGTCTTTTTTTTAAATTAAAATTTTTAAAAGGTTTAATAAAAAATATCAACTAATTAATCATTCACCCTTGTGGTTTAAAACTTCTTCCCAACGTTGAACGAAATTTTCAATACCTCGTTGGTAGAAATCACCTGATTTTGACTCAGAAATTTGATCCAACCAAGCTCTCAATTCTGCATCAGTATTGAACGAAACTCCGCGCATAGCATTTGAAAGAGATCGAAAGAAGTGGAAATCCATTGGTGCCAAATCAGGAGAGTACGGTGGGTGTGGCAGCACTTCCCAGCCATGCTTTTGACTGGCTTCCTTGGTCATATTGGCGATATGAGGGCGGGCGTTGTCGTGTAGCAGAAGAACTCCATGCTGACGATTAGGGATTTTCTTTTGAATAGCCGTGTTGAGTCGTTCCATCTGTTGAACATATAGTTCCGAGTTGACCGTTTGGTTCCGTTCCAGCAATTCGTAATGGATAATCCATAGGACGTGAGATGGATATCGAAAGTGTATAATGGATGCAGGACTACCGACTAACCTAATTTGCTGAATTTCTATTTTCTTGCAAAAGATGTGCGTAGTCGATCATTGCCAGGATGAATATGGACATTTTTCAGGTGTGTTTTCGGTCTCTTCCTCTGAACAGCTTTTCCATTTTTTTTAGCGTCTCAGTTTACCGTTCGCTAAGCGGATGCCACCCAAGTCGTTCACATCACCTCCAAACACTCACATAATAATGCCGATAGCTTGCTATTGGGAATTTTAGTCCGTTATTAAGTTTGTGACGCCGTTTCATGAATTGAGAGATCGTTTCCATATCAGACATACGCCTTTGATTCATATCCTGTCACCATATCGAAGAAAATCCTGCTGCAATTTGACTGAAATCCCACCGGCAGAAATCCACGCTACATATCAGCTGTCAACGACCGAGTCTGCCATTTCTGGTATCAGATTGTGAAGACAATCTACATATGCAGCAAGCTCACCGATTGTAACATCATTTCATATACTCACTGGCAAATTGTGTCAGTTTTCAGAGCTGAGGATCTCGAACGGCGTGATCTGTCTACTTTGCTGGTTTCGCTTCCTTGAAATTGCTCCCATAACTGTGGACATTAGTGTTATTAAAAGTGTCTTCTCTACAAACAGCCTATGCACAGTCAGCTAAGTATACCGGACGTCCTGCGGTGAGCTGGCAGAAAAGTTAGCACGCCGGGCGAATTGCTTAGCGGTTTTTCGTCTGTCTTTATGTTCTGAGCTCAAATTCCGCCGAGGTCGACTTTGCCTTTCGTCCTTTCGGGGTTGATAAATTAAGTACCAGTTACGCACAGGGGTCAATGTAATCGACTTAATCCCTTAGTCTGTCCTTGTATAGGCCCTTGTGGGCAATAAAGAAATAAGAAATAAGAAAAGTATACCGGACAGACTGCATTTGCTCTTAACAAAAAGGTCAAGGATATCATTTACTTGTACTTAGAACCCATTATTTGGTTGCAGTGGTGTGCAAGGAGAAGCATTACTATAGAGGAACAGGTACACTGCTATGAAACCTTTCGAATCACCTATTTCAGTTAATAAAAACGTTATCCAACTTTTAACACAATCCTCGTACATTTTGCTGTAGTGTAAATCACCGATTGGTCGAGATGTACAGCCATATTTGATACACTGAAGCATATAAAATCATATCTATTTCACCATATATCAATGCTTATATTAAATGAAACATTAAAGAATATATAGTCGTGTTGATGCTTGCATAACGGCATTAGTATTACCATTATTTTATAACCTGAAGTAATTTAAATAATTGCCTGTTTTCAAAGTTATTTTTTCTTTAAAATGGATAGGAGAGAAAAATAAAAGAGAGAGAGGATGGGAGAGAAAGAGAAAGATGAGAGAGAGGGTGATATATTGAGTGAGAGAAGAGAATCGAAGTAGACAAAGAGGATGGACTGATTGAGAAATGGAAGGGTCAGTTGGGGAGTAGAGAGCAATGAAATATTTCATAAAAATCTTCGTATTTGTTTATGACTCCTCGAAGACTATTTTGATTTCTTGCTTGGTTCTTTACGCCAATTCATGTTGATTGTTTCAAAATCCCAGATGGGATTAGAGAAAAACAAACCCAGAATAAGAAAGATACAGTGCCAAGCGCAGAGAGAGGGAGGGATACATAAATATATAGATAGATCTATCTGTGTCTGAGAGAGAAAGACAGACAGAGAGACAGAGAGAGAGAGAGAGAGTTAGATAGATAGATACATAGAGAGATTGAGTGTGAGACAGAGAAAAATGGTAGGAGGGTGATAAATGACGGAAAACAAATTCTGCAAGCAGAAGAAATCAAAAGCTGAATCATACACATTCAGAAAATACTTCGATATACCAATTTACAACGTTATGTTCATATTTCTTCATTTCTTGATATATTTGTTATAGAACTAATGAAATATGAAATATTTCTGATTTCCATTGCATATATATATATATATATATATATATATATAATATATATATATATATATATATATATATATATATATATATATATATATATGTCTTGGTATGTATGTATGTGTGCGTGCGTGTGTTTATTTGTGTATGTGTTAGCATGCGTATGAATGTATATCTGTCTGTCTGTCTGTCTGTCTGTCTGTCTGTCTATCTATCTATCTATCTATCTATCTATCTATTATCTATCTATCTATCTATCTATCTTCCTACTTATGTATATATGTATACATATATACGTATATACATACATATATATGTGTGTGTGTATGTATATGTGTTTGTATGTATAAATATATACATATATATACATATTGATATATATATATATATATATTATGTATATATTGATATATAAACATACATATATAATATATATAAATACATACAGACATATACATGCATATATATATGTATATATATACATACATACATACATATATATATATACATATATAACCTGATAATAAATATGTACAAAACAATATTCAGTGGATTAAAAGTTATTTTGCCATGAACTTGTTGGATGTTATGATGTTAATATATTATACAATGAAATACTAAAACGTTAAAAGTTATGTGTATGATATGTCACTCTTATTTCCCCACGCTTTTTTTTCTTTGTAGACATTTATGACTACCTAATATACAAATACACACACACACAGACATAGTCCCTCCGCCACGCACACAATTAAACACACACACACACACACACAGATATATATGTGGATCGTGGGGGATTTTTTTTACTTCCGTCTCCTGTTTCGGATGAAGAGCTGTGTTCGAAACGTAAAATCACTCTTCTTTCTTTCCCATATAGTTTGCATGTATACTTTGCATGTACCATGTCCTCGCGTTGTTTTGTTCCTGTGTTTTTTCGATTTTATGGATTTACTATATATAGAAGCAGGAGTGGCTGTGTGGTATGTAGCTTGCTTACCAACCACATGGTTTCGGATTCAGTGCCACTGCGTGGCACCTTTGGTTTATTGTTATAGCCTGAGGCCGTCAAAGCCTTGTGAGTTGATTTGTTAGACAGAAACTGATAGAAGCCCGTCGTATATATATATATATATGTATATATATATATATATATATATATATATATATATATGAAAGTGTTTACTCAGAATAACCCACGAAGGTATGGGGGTAAAAAACATTAAAAAATCACAAGTGCAAAGATTATTTGAGAACGTTACGTTTCTAGATCAGCCAAATAAAATTCGACATTTCTTTCGTCAGCCCAAAATTTCTATCTGAGAGAAACTTTCTTTAAGTACTAGAAATAGCTAAAAAAACTTTTTTGGCTGCTATTTCTAATGAGTTCAGTATGTGGCAAAGTAATTTATTTTACTAAGCCCTTTTATATAATGTAATATTTTGAATTCGCCTTAAATGGTCCTTTTACATACTGAATACTTGGTGAAATTGATTAATAACTAATTAATTTTACCCTCAATTGTTGAAATTATAATTCATTTCTCTCTGTTTATTGCCTCGGTTTTCACCGCTAAAATATGGTGTTTGGTAGTTTAGCCCACGTGGTGGAAGGGGAGAGCAGGAATTCTTCGCTTGCATATTTTGAATTTGTTGGCACTGTCAGTTTGAACGGGTCGTCTGAGGTGTTAAGTCGCCAAAAGGGTATGTTCCTACTTTCAGTGTTTCCAAATACAAATTAAGAAATTTTGGGCTGACGAAAGAAATGTCGAATTTTATTTGGCTGATCTAGAAACGTAACGTTCTCAAATAATCTTTGCACTTGTGATTTTTTAATGTTTTTTAATGTTTTTTACCCCCATACCTTCGTGGGTTATTCTGAGTAAACACTATCTGAGAGAAACTTTCTTTAAGTATTAGAAATAGCTAAAAAACTTTTTTGGCTGCTATTTCTAATGAGTTCAGTATGTGGCAAAGTAATTTATTTTACTAAGCCCTTTTATATAATGTAATATTTTGAATTCGCCTTAAATGGTCCTTTTACATACTGAATACTTGGTGAAATTGATTAATAACTAATTAATTTTACCCTCAATTGTTGAAATATATATATATATGTATATGTTTGTGTGTCTGTGCTTGTCCCCCACCAACGCTTGACAACCGATGCTGGTGTATTTAAGTCCCAGCAACATAGCTGTTCGGCAAAAGAGACCGATAGAATAAGTACTAGGCTTATAAAGAATATGTCCTGGGATCGAATAAGAGAATAAAAGAATGCATACGAGCGTCGATGGGTGAATTGTCACCATTTCATATTTTTGATTTCACGCATGCGCAACGTTTCATTTTTATTTTGTCGACTACACAACATAGTAAGGTCAGCTGGGTACCTTCTGTGAGAAAACTACAGCATGGTGTAATTCACTCTACCAGAAATTTAGAAACAAGCCACTGTACTACTTGGCATTCACAATGGAGGCTTCAAGAAGGAACCAACATTTATTTTATAACTGTATATATTCTTATATTATGTATTAATTTAATGGTACACTGTATTTTTCCTGTTTGTTCATTTAATGTTTTCATTATGTTTAAATATGATTTATATAAATTTCTTTGTACGTTCTTCTCTAATGTTATTCTGGCTTGTAATAATAAACGAGCTTGATTGAATTAAATTAAATTAAAACTGATTGTTTTGATACTACAAACAATGAATTGAAACAATTATAGGTCCTCCTCAAGGTATTAATAAATTTTTGTTAATATTATCTCCATCTTCTCTCTCTTGGTATTTTTATTTTTAGCTAATACAGAACTATCTGTTTTATTAAAAATTTCTGTTAGCTTCTTGCTTCGAGTTCAACACATGTGTTTGTGACTTCTTTGAGTGGTGAGACAATTTAGCGTCTATTTCTCAGTATATAAGCTGGAAAGGTTATTTCCGGGCCCTTATCATAATCATATATATATATATATATATATATATATATATGTATGTATAGGGAGGGTTTGCGAAAGAAAAAAGACAATGACAGGTGGTGTACAAAACAAACAGATGTATTAGTATAACGCTCAGGAATAGAAAAAAACTTTTATGTTTCGAGCCTACGCTCTTCTACAGAAAGGGACACAGAAAAAATAAGGAGAGAAAAATGTGTGTAGTGGCTAACGATCTATCATGGTGATATATATATATATACATATATATATATGTGTATATATGTATATATATACATGTATATATATTGGGTTGTCCGGAAAGTTGGTGCCGATTTTTAAAGGAAAGAAAAAGGCCAATAAATACTAGCCATTACATATTTAATCAACCAAATATGAACCATTTTGCAGCACAAATGCGTCTCCATCTTTCCTTTAACTTGAAAATACCCTCTTCCCAGAAGAGGAAAACAACACCCTTCCTATTGGCCAATTCTGGACGTTTCTCTTGAATTGCTGCTTTTAACTCATCCACTTGCATGCAGTTTTTCTCAGAATTGATTGTCTGGTTACTTGGGAGAAGCTTATTGTAGAGAATTCCTTTCCAACCCCACCAGACACAAAGCAAGACATTTTTAGTGTGAAGACCCGCTTTTGGGGTGGCTAAGAGTGGCTCATGTCGCTTACTCCAGGATCGATTTCTATAAACATTTTGGTAGATAATCCAATTCTCATCACTTGTCACAATTTGCTTTAAAAAAAGGCACGTTTTCATTCCGTTTATAAAGCGAATCAGAGATGGAAATGCCATCGAAAAGGTCCCTCTGACTCAACTCATGTGGTACCAAAAGATCGTAGCGATTTATGTACCCAAGCTTTACCAGGTGCCCATGAACGACGGATTTTGAAAGGTTGAGGCTTTCTGCCAATTCTCGGGTTGTGCAATGTGGGTTATTCCCAATTAATAACTTGATTTGGTCATCATCTGTAGTGGATGGCCTGTCTGATCGCTCTTTATCAATAAGGTTGCAATCTCCAGCTCGGAACCTTGCGAACCACTTCCGTAAAGTTCTTTCGGATAAAGAAACATCACCGTAAACTGCGCATGTTTGTTTGGTTGATTGTGAGGTATTTTTCCCTTTACGGAAAAAGAAAGGCATCAAGAGCTGAAAATGAACTTTCTTATCTTCCATTTAAAAAGGTTACAGAATTAACATAGGTCATAGGAGCATAAACCTTCTTCCACAAAATGATTGAGGTGTAGTGAAATCCTATAATATGGACTCAATCGTGTTCTAAAATAAGTCGAAAGGTAAGCTACTATAAATCGGCACGAACTTTCCGGACAACCCAATATATGTGCCATGCTGGAGCGCTTAAATCTACAAGATTTTTTCATTCTCTCTCTGTCTATTTTCTTATCCCGTTCTGTTGAAGAGCTTAGGCTCAAAATATAAACGACTTTTTCATTTTTCCGAGCGTCAAACTAATACACGTTCATGTTGTTCACACACATGTCTTCGTGGATTGTTATTCTATAATTTTCAACTATATGTGTTTGTGTGAGTGCGCATGTATGTATGCCTCTGTGTGTGTGTGTGTGTGTGTGTGCGTGTGTACGTGCGCGAGTGTGTGCGAGTGCGCGCGCGTATGTGTCTGTGTGTGTTTGTAAAACATAACTTATATGCTTACAGAAGGGAGGCGAAGTATTCCTTGCAGCTATTTGTTGACGAAGCTGAACTCACAAATCAAAATCTTGGAGTTTGTCTCACAGCAGTCTTCATATAGTTATCAAAACCGATCAGTATTAATACTTTCGGCCCTTTTTTAATCCCTTGATTTTTGACATTTAATAATTGCGTTCTTACTATAATTATTTATTTCATCATTAGGAAAATGAGAATGCAGTCAATATCAGGGACGTGCTCCTAAACCGTAAAAAATAAAATGTGCATTTTCTGGCCATAAAATTAATACCCGTTTATTTATTTATACTTATCTATATTTTGTATTATAATACTATGTTATGTTATCAATAATTTTTCCTGTACAAGTCATTTTTATAAATTATTCGACAGGAACGGAAAAAATATGTGAGTTGTTAACAAGCGTGGCGTGAAATTTTATACCAAAATATAATTTGGATGGATTAAGTTTTATCTATGAAATACTGTTATGGGATATCAATGTGAGATATATTTACAAAAGATGAAACAAACTATGTATATTGATAACATTTGAAATGTTCGTATATTAGGTGCCTTCCTTAATTATGAACGGTTTGTGATTGTAATGAATATTAGCAACCATAATTCAATATTCTCTCAAGGGAGTTACTCAGACATATGCACAAACACAAAGCAGAACGAGAACTATTCAGATGTAGGTGTGAAGATTGGAACTCAAACATTTATATATACACGCATACGTACACATATGTGTGTATGTGTAAACGTATCAATTTATGAGATAATTTGATAAATATGAAAAATATGTAGATAAACGAATGCATATGTTTGAGGTTAAATGGTTGTTGGAACTTACGGATTGTTAAACATTAGCACGCATATATTTACATGTGTATGTGCGTATATTGAAAACATATGAAGAAGTCAAGAGACAAAAGGAGGAATAAACATTTAGTCGGTAAGATTGGCTTATATTGGAATGTAACTTATTCAGAACATCGAAGGAATAATATACACATTAGATCATGAATCATGTTTAAAAATTTAAGCATGCATGCGCCTATACATACGTGTATATATACATGCGTACCTCCATCCATCCATCCATCCATCCTTCCATCCATTCATCTATCAATCCATCAATCCATTCATACATATATGCATGCATGCGTAAATACATACACATCTATCTTTTTCCTTTACTTGTTTCAGTCATTAAAACGCGTGGCCATGCTGGGGCACAGCTTTGAAAGATTCTAGTCGGCAGAATCGACCCGGGTACTTATTTTTTAAGCGTGCTATTTATTATATCGGCATATTTTGCCGAACCGCTAAAGTGCGGCAATTTAAACACACCAATACCAGTTGCCAAGCGTGAGAGACAAGCACAGGTACAAAGAAACAAACACAATATCTATCTATCTATCTATCTATCTATCTATCTATCTATCTATCTATCTATCTATCTATCTATCTATCTATCTATCTATCTATCTATATGTATATGACTAGCATCTCAGTCCAACCAAATTCCCTAGGAACAACCCTTGCGACACCATTCCCAGAATCCTTCACCCCTAAATTTTCTGTAAACAAACAATTGCCACATACCTCACCCTCACAAACAAAACGGAATCCAAATATCTAGCGTTATTCCCTACGTGAGAGGATATATTTGCGACAATACTGTCTTTTCACTCACCTCCCAGGAACTAGACGCATCAACTATGGAATATGCATGAACAGCCAACCGCATCACACTGCTCTCACACAAACAAAACAGAATCCCAATATCTGCCGCTGTTCTCTTCATGGGCGAATATGTTTGTAACAAAGCTGCCTTTTTACCCACCTACCGGGAACTAGATGATCTATTATTAAATATAGTGACGCTGGGAAAACTGGTAATATTGTGAGTGTTCCCCACAACAGATTGAACCAAGCCAGACCTGCTCCTTATCCCAACTCGACAAAGTCCAACTTCTACAATAACTGTATCGCCTACTATGGCAAAAATGGTTCCTTTCTCTCACGTAAACCGGGGAACAGAAAACCAAACAGAAAAAGCAAAGGTAATAATAACATTAATTGTGTGCAACAGCAACTGCAGTGACACTGGAAACCAAGCTTCATTTTTAGCCATGCTGAATCTGCCAAAAGATATCCAGAGAATCTGGCAAAAGAAATCCAACCTCTACTACAAACACAAAGCGAAAAGCATCCTTGCTGCTGGGCACTGAGTAGCAACAGCAATAACAACAAACATGATGTGCGGATCCTGAAGAAACGTAACGAAGCTGCTGGTTTACCAAAGACATTCCGCCTTAATGCCCAATGTATCAACCCAGCCATCAAGGCTCAAAAATGGAAAATACCCTACATTCAGGGATGGATTGCAGCGCACTCACATTCAATCCATTTCATTTTCCTAAGTGAGACCCAACTAAACGTCCATCATTTAGAGGTTGAACTCAAAATCAGAGACTTCTTCATTGCCATTCGCACTGATCGGGAAAGCCGAAGAAAGGGTCCAGTTACTGTTTTCCTCCTTGATTCGCTCAGCGCAGATGCCAAGGACCTTTTCTCCAACGGCTACTCCGAATCAGTCTCTGTACACAAGGGTAAAAACCAGTCTCTCATTGGGCCCTACAGACCTTCACAAGCACCCTTACACTATTTCCATGAGTGTTTCGGGAAGATCAAATTTTTCCTCCTGCAATGTAACACAGGAAATATTCTGATGATGGTCGACTTGAAACTACCCTCTGTAGATTGGTCCACTAATATTGTTAGACAAAGAGCCTTCTCCTCAAGCTCAGACAAAGCAGCAGCAGAATTACTTTTCAAATTTATGGATCATTTTTTTCCTGTCACATCTCGCCCATAAACCAACCAGATTCAGCAGTGAGTCTTGACAGGTTCTCTGCCAGAGCGCTGATGAAATGCAGACAGCAACTTGCAGCTCCTCTTGCAAATCTCTAGAGGAAATCACTGGATGCCGGTTTTATCCCTCAAAACTTTCTCTCCTAGTCAGTCGTTCCTATCTTTAAAAACGGGAATAAATTGTTCCCAGTAAATTATCGTCCAATCTCATTCACATCACATATCAAAATATTTGAGAGAGAGTGTTGAGATCAAGAATAACAGTCTTCCAAGAGCAAAATCATCTAAATTGCAACCAGCATGGTTTTTGTGGTGGGAGAGGCTGTCTAACACCGTTCCTCCACCACTTTGATGATACCTTGATGTCGGCAAGGCCTTTGACCGAGCTGACCACAATGGAGCACTCCGTCGGTTACGACGACGAGGATCCCAGCTGATACAATCAACGGAACAGCTTGCTCGAGTAATTAACGTGCAAGTGGCTGACCGTTCCAGACACGTGTACCATTAATGTAGTTCGCAAGGAGATTCAGCATGACACAGAATGTGACAAGGCTGGCCCTTTGAAATACAGGTACTGCTCATATTTGCCAGCTGAGTTGATTGGAGCAACGTGAAATAAAGTGTCTTGCTCAAGGACAAAACGCGTCGCCGGGAATCGAACTCACAACGATACGACTATGAGCCGAATGCCCTAACCACTAAGCCACAAGCCCTCACCGACCACTATATACTGTTAAGGAAACTATCCAACTGAAAAGGTGTTTATTCTTAAGTAATACATATTTAGAATACTATTTTACTGGAGAATGTATGCATACATATTATAGCTTATTTGTGCGACGAAATTGAAGGTAATTTAAAGTGTAATTATGGCTAAAATAATTATACATAATGGAAAATATTAAATAATGACAAATTTAGATGGTTATATCTGGATAGCTATTATTTAGCTATTATGACAGTAATGACATGTAATTCCAAGTAGTTTACCAAATATCCAATTAAAGCATTTACTACAGAAGCTATGATGAAAAATACAAGAGTTTGTTTGGCTATACATCTTTATAAATTGTAAAAATATCTAATATTTAATCAGCCTACATAGGTAAAAACTAAATACATAATTTTAAGTGGGTATTTATATACGTTCAACACCATTAAAAATTGTTCTAAAGTGAATAATATCAAGTGGTAAGGTTAATTTAATAATAAGTAGAACAGTGTTATATGACTAATTAATTATTTGGCAACACCAGTCTGCCAAATAAATGTAATTAAGAAAAAGAAGGGATGGCTATAATAAAGGCAATTAAGAAAAATGAAGCAATTGTTTATGTGACAATTAATAGATAATCCTGTACAATGAAATAGCTTCAAGTGAAAGTTGGGAATATGGTATCAATTAGTTTATACGCGTATCTAGAGATTATAAGGTATACAGCAACTTCTAGAGGATTCTATGCTACTTATCCCCTTTATGTATTGGATTATAAAGCTCTTGGAGTTTCTTAGTTATAATTTCGAAAATAAATTCGAAATTGCCATGCTGAACACGTTTTCAAAGTAAATGATTATCTAAGGAAGTAACTCATATATACCGAGAAAGCACAATTATTTATTAATATACGTATATAATGCTGTACAGATCTGAAACTTCAGACGGAATGTTTGATGGAGAGTATTTGAAGATTACTTTAAGAGAACGCAGAGGTTTGTGCTAAACTGTCTTCCTTGTAGGAATGAAAAATAAATAGTAGGCGTAGGAGTAGCTGTGTGGTAAGTAGCTTGCAACCACATGGTTTCCGGGTTCAGTCTCACTGTGTGGCACTTTGGGCAAGTGTCTTCTACTATAGCCTCGATGCCGACCAAAGCCTTGTGAGTGGATTTGGTAGACGGAAACTGAAAGAAGCTCATCGTATATATGTATATGTATATATATATATATATATATATATTATATATATATATATATATATATATATAATATATATATATATATATGCACAACATCGCTTGACAACCGATGCTAGTGTGTTTATGTCACCGTAACTTATCGGTTCGGCAAAAGAGACCGATAGTATAAGTACTAGGCTTACAAAGAATAAGTCCTGGGGTCGATTTACTCGACTAAAGGCGGTGCTCCAGCATGATCGCAGTCAAATGACTGAAACAAGAAAAAGAGTAAAAGAGTTGAAACATGTTTAGAAACTGAATAACTATATAATGACATACCTATGTCAAAGTATTTATATAACAAGCCTTTGGCAAAATATTGATAAATGCAAAGGATATAGTATAAGTATAGTAAACTGCTTTTAGTCTTAGAAAGTAGATTATAACAGAGAGATAAAGTGAAATAAATATTGATCGAGGAATTAAACATAAACTTCATAACACATTAGTTAAAATGTAAAAATCAGAAGTATGATAGTTGATGAGGACAACAATATAGAGTTAATAACACTTAAGAAATCTCAGTTTTCCACGCGACTCGAGTTTCTCATCTATTGCGATTTTTAAGCGAGGAGTTCTTCAAATTTCTTGCCTGAGGTTCACGGGGCTCAGAACGACATGACGTTAGTAAAATTTTCACTTTCACTTTCAATGAAACGTAACATCCTCTACAATATATATTGAGCACTCTATTATTCGTCCGATATAAATCAACATCTGTACACACATCCATATATAAACGCAAAACACACACACGCACCCTTTCATACATACATACATGCATGCGTACATTTATATACATATATATACATATATATATATAATATATATATGTATATATATATATATGTATATATATATATATATGTATAATATATATATATATGTATATATTATATATATATATATGTATATATATATTATGTATATATATATATATATATATATGTATATATATATATATAATATATATATATATATATAATATATATATATATATATATATTATAATATATATGTATATGTATATGTAGGAAAGGAAATAATGATAAAAATAAGGCAGAATGCTAAACGGAACCAATTTGCTTTCAGTGTAACATTCTGCTTTATTATTATTTCTTTTCCTATCTTTCCTCTACGTGCGGTTAACACAATCCCACCATTTACTGACTTAGGCTACTTACTAAGACCCTATCACCTTTTTCCGGAGGCACAGCCTCTTCCGCTCCCGGTTTAATGCTCAGTAGGAATAATTATAGTAGTAATAATGATATGAGAGCCAGTACAGTGACACATAATCTCAGCTCCAGCCAGGGAGTACCCACTAGGGGTATAGTTATAAATAGGGGTGTTGTGGTTGACGGTAACAATGGGAGTAGGGTAGAGAGCCCCATTAGCATCCCCAGCATCATTTCCCGCAATAGCAGTACCACGGGCAGTAGCAATGACAGCACTCTGATAGATAGTGGAGAATCAGGGGTTATTCCTATAGTTAATAGTGACGTAGTGGAAAATAGAGTAGTAAGCGGCTGCAGGTCTCGGAACGAATATAGTGTCAGGAACGCAGTTCTAATTCAGAAACCAATCCTAGCAGATTAAGATTCACGTCGGCGAACTCCAAGATCAAAAACGCCGTCTACCAATGCAAGGTTTACACGGGCTCAGATGCCTTCACTTATGTAGGGGCATCATCCTCAGATTGTCTTTGCGTGTCTCCAACCATTACGCAACTTTTCGGGACGTGAACAAGCGCCAGACCACGGGACTCAGTAAGCTAATATGGCGACTGAAGGATGCGAACTTAAGCTATAGGCTGGAATGGTCAATTTTGTCGGTGGCCCTCCCATTTGATAGGGGCAGAAGACAGTGCAACCTTTGTGTCTCCGAACTCTTCCATATTTTGTTTGCCAGAGGCGGGATGGTAAACGGGCTCTTACAGTCGGCTTTTCGATGCCCCCATTGGCGGCGTTACACTTATCTGGCCTTTAAATAGCGTTTATAAATAATACCGGCACCCATAGCCCTTGGTAACAAATTCTGAAATAGCCTTTAAGATATCTACGATTGACCACTGCAAGGGGAATTACTCCTGTAAGACAAACGGGGCTTGGTTTTTTCACAGCGGGGGGTTTCCTTGACAAGGTAGGCTTAGATGAACACACACACACATAAAACATAATATATATATATAATTTTTTTATTGTTTTCTTTCTGCCACCCAACGGTTATCACAGCAGTAGCCACTGACAGCCGAACGATCAAACGCACACACGTACACAAAAAATGTTTTCTACCCCTACGCCAACACACACTATATAGAACAGTATACACACACACACGTCTCTAAGTAGATTTTTTCTCGCCACTTATAAAACATCCAATATTCTTTAAATAGTCAGAACTTTATTCTCGGTCACAAAGAACATCTATACACCCTCACCCACATGATTGACCGATGCCTGACCCGTTGAATTCTTCAGCACACCGGTTCTCAACATACACTGATAAACAGTTTCGCCATGGGCTTAGGAGCACAGTTCGATTTGTTTTTTGCTCCGCCTCTGTTCTGTTTTTGTTTTTCCAACGGATTTCCTTTTTTCTTCCTGAAGAGAAAGACACAATATGGTCCCATTATTCAATCGGATTTTGGTAATTTGTGCCTTTCGAAAAACGTGTAGAATGAAATAAAACGATTTCTGTTCAATCTGCGTTCAGCTCCATTCTTCAATTCACCAATAATGTTTTAATTTCAATTATCCGCACCAACGCACGGTTGCAACGCCAGATGGTTGTACCTCCAACCGTGCTGTTTACTGCTGTGATTTTTGCTACTAAGGTATCGGTTAAACTGTTGATTAATACTACAAGATTATTCATCTTTCTATTTCACATAATACATACCGCTTCGTCAAGAAACTGCTACTTTACCGATGCCAATAATGGAGTGAGTTGTCGAGATTGATGCGTCCCTTAAGGATATTCCTATACCACCAAAGGATGCCTTCCTTAAGGAGTTGGTTTGTAAAACCAACGCATTCATAAACCGGATAAGATGGCTCATTTTCTTCCACGAGAACGAAGATCTAAAATCGAACCGGACAACAGCATCGTCCGAATACGGCCGGCTTTTTAAAACATTGGATACGCCGCCACCGAACCCAAGACTGAAGAAGTTTGAGGACGACTTGTGGGACATAGTTAGAAAGATTAAGTTCAGGAAGTCACCCAGGAGAATGCCCACCTCAGATACCTAGATAAAATTACCAAGGACATTATAGAACGGACGGAGTCCTGGTCCAGTCCGACAAGACCAGGAACACATACAAGATGCCCATTAAGCAGTACCTAGATTTACTCGGTAAAGAGATCAAGAAAAATTATAGAAAAACCAATTGGAGTACCCTGAGGAAGGTAAACTTGGAAATTAAGGATATAATATTTAAACACCGAATTCAAATGAGAACTCAGCCGCTTAGCCCAAGCAACCCAGATTTATAGTGAAGGACCATAAACCTAACTTCCACACCAACCCAGCGCTAAGACTCATATGCCCTGCTAGATCTGATATCGGGATAATCAGTAAGTACATTTTAGATAAATATATCCCTAGTTTAGTAAACAAGCTGAAGCTCAGCCTCTGGGCCAACTCCTCGCAGGTAGTGAAGTGGTTCTCTTCCATCCCCAATAAGAACCGTACTAGGTTCATTCAGTTTGATATCGCCAGCTTCTACCCCTCGATTAACCCTAGTGTGCTAAATAAGGCCCTCTGGCATGCTCACAACAAGGCTGGCCTCACCAGAGAAGAGATAGATATCATTTTAGTTGCCAGGAAATCGTTTATTAAGTTTGATAATAAGTTGTGGATCCGTAAAGATACTCCCAATGAATTGATGTGCCTATGGGTAGTTCGGATAGTGCGCAGATAGCCGATTTGGTCGGAATATATATTCTCTACGAATTGTCCGATCAATTCCCGGAGATCGCGGGCGGCCTGTATCGTGACGATTGTCTGTTTTACCTGCAAAACACCACGAACAGAATAGTGCAGAAAACTAAGAGCAGGTTAGCTAGGTTTTTTAATAGAATGGGCATGAGTATAGTTTTTGATAATGAACTCACCAAGGCTAATTTCCTAGACGTTACACTTAACCTTAATAGCGACTCATACTGCCCTTACCATAAGCCTTCCACTAATTTGAAGTATGTCAGTGTCTTCTCAAATCATGCCAAAACCGTAACAGACAATTTGGTTAAAAACATCTCTCTAAGATTGTCTGGCTTGTCCGCCAGTGCCGATATTTTTATGCAGAAAGCGGAATTTTATAACGCCGCACTATCCAAGCCCGGTTATAGGCAGAAGGTAATTTATATTGATCCGGCCCTTCCGATGCCATCATTCGGTCATCAGGATAGGGCCGTATATAATAACATTAACATTTAAGTAAGGACGGGAGCGCGGCGGATGCCGGGGTAGTCGCTCCCGCATTTAATTTAGCGAACAAGGATAATTATCGGTCCGGGAGGTCTTACACTAACCCAAGACCCGTTATTCATCCGAGAATCACCCACCCGAATGCGAGAGGTGGCGTCCCGACCCATCACACTGATAGGAATAAGCATATATGGTTTGTAATCCCCTTTGGTAAGCAGATTAGAACTAACCTCCCCCTCATGTTTAGACAAGCCATCGCCAATAACTTCCCCAGAAATTCCAAATATTACTCCACGGTTAACTCACATAATGTTAGGATAGCTTTCTCCAACACTAAAACACCTCGCCCAGATAATCGCCTCCCATAATAATAGGCTACTTACTAAGACCCTATCACCTTTTTCCGGAGGCACAGCCTCTTCCGCCCCGGTTTAATGCTCAGTAGGAATAATTATAGTAGTAATAATGATATGAGAGCCAGTACAGTGACACATAATCTCAGCTCCAGCCAGGGAGTACCCACTAGGGGTATAGTTATAAATAGGGGTGTTGTGTTGTGGTTGACGGTAACAATGGGAGTAGGGTAGAGAGCCCCATTAGCATCCCCAGCATCATTTCCGCAATAGCAGTACCACGGGCAGTAGCAATGACAGCACTCTGATAGATAGTGGAGAATCAGGGGTTATTCCTATAGTTAATAGTGACGTAGTGGAAAATAGAGTAGTAAGCGGCTGCAGGTCTCGGAACGAATATAGTGTCAGGAACGCAGTTCTAATTTCAGAAACCAATCCTAGCAGATAAGATTCACGTCGGCGAACTCCAAGATCAAAAACGCCGTCTACCAATGCAAGGTTTACACGGGCTCAGATGCCTTCACTTATGTAGGGGCATCATCCTCAAGATTGTCTTTGCGTGTCTCCAACCATTACGCAACTTTTCGGGACGTGAACAAGCGCCAGACCACGGGACTCAGTAAGCTAATATGGCGACTGAAGGATGCGAACTTAAGCTATAGGCTGGAATGGTCAATTTTGTCGGTGGCCCTCCCATTTGATAGGGGCAGAGAAGGGTGCAACCTTTGTGTCTCCGAACTCTTCCATATTTTGTTTGCCAGAGGCGGGATGGTAAACGGGCTCTTACAGTCGGCTTTTCGATGCCCCCATTGGCGGCGTTACACTTATCTGGCCTTTAAATAGCGTTTATAAATAATACCGGCACCCATAGCCCTTGGTAACAAATTCTGAAATAGCCTTTAAGATATCTACGATTGACCACTGCAAGGGGAATTACTCCTGTAAGACAAACGGGGCTTGGTTTTTTCACAGCGGGGGGTTCCTTGACAAGGTAGGCTTAGATGAACACACACACACACATAAAACATAATATATATATATAATTTTTTTATTTTTTTCTTCTGCCACCCAACGGTTATCACAGCAGTAGCCACTGACAGCCGAACGATCAAACGCACACACGTACACAAAAAATGTTTTCTACCCCTACGCCAACACACACATATATAGAACAGTATACACACACACACGTCTCTAAGTAGATTTTTTCTCGCCACTTATAAAACATCCAATATTCTTAAATAGTCAGAACTTTATTCTCGGTCACAAGAAAGAACATCTATACACCCTCACCCACATGATTGACCGATGCCTGACCCGTTGAATTCTTCAGCCACCGGTTCTCAACATACACTGATAAACAGTTTCGCCATGGGCTCTTAGGAGCACAGTTCGATTTGTTTTTTGCTCCGCCTCTGTTCTGTTTTTGTTTTTCCAACGGATTTCCTTTTTTCTTCCTGAAGAGAAAGACACAATATGGTCCCATTATTCAATCGGATTTTGGTAATTTGTGCCTTTCGAAACACGTGTAGAATGAAATAAAACGATTTCTGTTCAATCTGCGTTCAGCTCCATTTCTTCAATTCACCAATAATGTTTTAATTTCAATTATCCGCACCAACGCACGGTTGCAACGCCAGATGGTTGTACCTCCAACCGTGCTGTTTACTGCTGTGATTTTTGCTACTAGGTATCGGTTAAACTGTTGATAATCTACTACAAGATTATTCATCTTTCTATTTCACATAATATATATATATATTATATATATATATATTATATATTAATTTTAATCCAAAAGGGAAACAAAAAAAACACAACAACAACAGGAACAATTACAGTATTATTTTTAATAGGCGCTCAGGAGATGGAAGCAGGGAGGTATGACGTTTCGAGCGGATAGCTCTCGTCGGAACATAAAGAAGGAAGAGAGAGGAAAGAAAGATCCCAGAGCGGGCAACAGGAAAGAGAAAAAAAAGACGACTGGTGTTTACGAGTTGCACATGGTGAAAGGCGGATGTTGTTGACGATAACAAGAGCAAAGTGGGTTTTTAAAGGCAAAAGAGTGGAGACAAGGTTGGTAACCCAACAGATGTGTGTGTATGTGTGAGTGTGTGCGCGTGTGCTGTGTGTATGTGGTGGGTGAGGGCGAGATGAAAAAACAAAAAAAATAATGTGTGTGTTAGTGTGTGCGTCTGTGTGTAGGCGTGTGGGTTAGGGCGGGACGCAGTTGTGGTCAGCTAGCAGACGAGGTCAGTAGTAAGAAAAAGAAGGAAGGAGGAAGGGAGGTCAGTAGTAAGAAAAAGAAGGAAGGAGGAAGGGAGGGAGGGGAAGGGGTGGGGGCGTATGTAGCGTGCCAGCGTGTTGTGTGAGTAGTGTGTGTGTGTGTGTCCAGTGTCGTGGTGTATTAATGGCGAGTAGATTGAATGTGTGTAAGAGTGATGTATATATATAGGCAAGGTGTGTATATGTGTGCGCGTGTGTGTAACGAAAAAGGGGGGGGGTTAAGGAAAAAAGGGACTCCAGCTGAGGGGAAGATGGAAGAGTGGTACCGCGGAGACAGGCGTGGGAAAAACCAACGACACGCGACTGGTCCCAGGAACAGGCGGGAGGTCTCGTCAGGTCCAAGGGCGAGGGTGTGTATGCGGCGCGTATGCAGCCGCGAGCCGGCGCAAGTGCGTATGTGCGCGTGCTGCGAGTATGCGCGTAAGTATGTATGTTGTGTGGATGCTTGTAGGGTGTGCGGGGTGCATGCATGCATGCATGTGCGTATGTGTGTGTGTGGTGCATGTGTGTGGGTATATAGTATGTGCGTATATGTGTGTGTATGTGCGTACATGGGTGTGTTGTGTGTATGATGTGGTGTATGTAGGTGGTAGGCGTGTGTGTATAGGTGTATGTATGTAAGTATGTGTGGGTGTGCCGTGTATGGTGTGTATGTATGTGTGTGTATGTAGGTGTGTGGGCGTGTGTATATGTGTGTGTGTTATGTAGGTGTGTGGGCGTGTGTATATAGGTGTATGTGGTGTATGTTTGGGGTGTCGTGCATGTTTGTGTGGGTGTGGTATGCATGTGTAGGGGGTGTGTGTGTACGTGTTTGTAATGTATGTGTGTATGCGTGTGTATGCGTGCGTGTGGTATGTAGGCGTGTGTATGTGTGTGGGGGTGTAGGTGGTGTGTTATGTTGGTGTGTGCGTATGTGAGTGTGAGTGTATGGGTTGTTGTCATGCATGTTGTGCGCGTGCAGGTGAGTGTGTGTGTAAGTATGTGTGTGGTATGGTTTGTGTGAGTGTGTAAGTGTGTATGTCTTTGGTGTATGTATGTGCGTTATAGGGTATGTGGGTATGTGTGTATGGATGTATATGGGTGTATGTATGTATGTGTGTGTGTGGCATGTGTATAAGTATATGTTGTGGCGTATGTGTGTATATGGTATGTGTGTGTGTTTATGTATGTGTGTATGTATGTGTGTAGGCGTGTGTGTGTAGATGTATGTATGTATGGGTGGGTGTCCGGTGTGATGTGGTGGTGTAGGTAGATGTTGTGTCTGAGTGAGGGTATGGCTGGTAGGTGTGTGTGTGTATGAAGTATGGTGTGTGGTATACAAGTGTAATGTATGTATGTAGTGTATATAGAGATAGATATATATATATATATATAATATACATACATATATATATATCTATATATATGCATAAATATTATACATACATACATATATATAGAGACATATTACTATTATACATATATATAATACATATATATATACATTAGATATATATACATACATATATAATACATATATATATATACATATAATTACAATATAATATACATACATATATATACATATATATATATATATATATATACATACATATATATATTACATATATATATACATATATATACATATACATATATATACATATACATATATATATATACATATATATATATACATTACATAGTCATATACCATACATATTATATACATACATACATATATAGATATACATATATAGATATATACATACATACATGTATATATATACATATATATATATATACATACATATATACATATATATTATATAATATACATTATATATATACATATTATATATGTATATATATGTGTATATATATATATACTATACATATATATATATGTATAAGTATATATACAATATAATACACATATATATATATACATATATATATATGTATGGCATCTTCCTGAAAAGATTGGAGTCAGGCAGTAGTGGTTAATGGAGCCCCCTCTATGAACACACAAATATATATATAATACATATAATATACATATATATACATATATATATATATATATATATATATATATATGTATATATATATATATACGAGTATATATATATGTATATATAATATATATATATATATATATTATATATATATTATATATGTATGTATATATATATATATATGTATTATATATAAACAGGTGCAAATTTATGATCGTAGTGAAGTTTCTGTGTAACGAATTATTTGGATCGATTAAATATAACTTTGCGGGGAACAACTAATAAATGCTGATGTCTAAATTTATTTTTAAAAATGCGATAAAGAAGTGCAATGCATTACTTTACCAGATATCCAATTAAATCATTTAATAGACAAACTATGATGAACATGATTGAGAAAATTATGAGAGAAATAAATGTGTAATAATATAATTCATAATGTGTGATCTATAATGTATAATCAAGCTTCACTAATTATATATATAAATATATCATGCTGCACTATACAATATATCGTATTTGTAGAAGGAAAACGTTTATACTTTACATGTTCCGAATTTATAGACCTCATATTTCCACTTTTATAAATTAATATATTTGAAAACCATTTTTGTAATTACAATTAATCTTCGAAATCGCTTAATCATAATTTCTTTTAACTTTAATAATTTAATCATTTAGCTGGTAACGCACTGTTATTTCATATACAAATCTCGCTGTACTCAGATTGAATCTATTTCCGTAATATCGATATCATCAAGTTTATTCTACAACATAATTTTGCTTCTCTTCGCTGCATCAGTTCCCTTAACATAAGTAAACATTAATGTGATTCTCCGAAGCAATCACAGTTTTATTAGCTTAAAATATCGTATGTTGTA
>NW_021835764.1:0-15000 GCF_006345805.1 Octopus sinensis
AACAAGATCTCTCTTTGTATGACGCTCTTATCTAGACTGGCCAGCCATCATGGGGCCTCAAGATTCATGAAAGCGAGAAAGACAGATAAGATAAAGCAGTCGTAAGTATGCAAAATGGAGGGTTACGACCATATAGTCCTGATCTAGCAAATCTAGGCTGAATAACGTTTTAACCGTAACCAGCTCGTCTTTTTAGACATAGTTAATCTCAGATTACATTATCCAATACGTCCTCCCAATTGTTTTAAAGCCGGCAAGTGACTCACTATTGTTTAGCCAGTTTCGAATCTTACTTATAATCAACATGTTTCTGTTTTCCTAACTGTGTAGTCCTCCTGTGACAGTTATGTTACCTTGGCAGCTTATTTGGACAATAGGTAAACTCGCTAACGCATCGGACAAAATGCCAATGGATAGTTCTCCCTGTTCTTTACATTCTGTGTTAAAATTCTGCCGAAATCAACTTTACCTTTCATCTTTACAGGGCTAATAAAATAAGATACCTATCTAGTATTGGGGTTATTAGTATTAAGAAAACCCTCCCTTCAGAATTGCTGGTCTTGCGCCTGTGTTAGCAGCTATTATCAATAGTATTTATATGTTTTCGAACACATTGAAACTGAAACATTTTGAAGGTTGCTACTATGAGTTGATCGATCTGCAAACATAATAGCCAAATTTCATCAAATAAAACCCTACAGTTGTTAAAGTGAATACAAGTACGTGTCAGATACCCTCCCTTGAAGATATACTGTGGTCATTCCACCGAAATCCTTTGATCATAGCTCTGCTTGATCCATGACTGACCTCAGGATAAACAACAACCTGATATCTTATTATAACATTCTAAGCCCTCTAGCATATAGATATTTATTTCCATCAGAACAATCCCGTTAATTGACATTTAAAATGGGTTTTACTATGCTATCGTATTATATAAGTTGGGAGTGCCAGGCTAATGTCTTCAGAAAGTATGAGTTACAGATTTCACATCATTTTCCCATACTAAATTGTATTTATCACAATTTGGCAATGCATAGGATATTAACCTTATTTGTTTATGAGATACATAGCAATTGTCTTAAACGTGCATATACTCTTTTACTTCTTTCAGTGATTTGAATGTGGCCATGCTGGAGCACTACCTTTAGTCGAGCAAATCGACCCAGGACTTATTCTTTGTAAGCCTAGTACTTATTCTATCGGTTTCTTTTGCCGAACCGATCGCTAAGTTACGGGGACATAAACACACCAGCATTGGTTATCAAGCGATGTTGGGGGACAAACACAGACATACAAACACACACAAAATATATAATATATATATATATATATATATATATATATAATATATATATATATATATATATATATATATATATATATAATATACATATATACGACGGGTTCTTTCAGTTTCCGTCTACGAATTCCACTCACAAGGCTTGGTTGGCCCGAGGCTATAGTAGAAGACATTTACCCAGGTGCCACGCAGTGGGACTGAACCCGGAACCATGTAGTTGGTAAGCAAGATACTTACCACACAGCCACAAATATATATCCTTCAATGTATATAGTTCAGAATAATTTCACCAAAGAATGTATGACTATTTGTGTCATTCTCAACTATATGTAATAACCAATACTGTACTGAAGTGTATTTCAACAGCACTTCCAAAATTACATGAGATATGAATAGAGTCAGTGAGGGCTTGCGTTAGAAATAGCAGTTAAAATATCCTCTAATCTCATGCTACAATTTTAAAAAGATAAAGGATATTTGATGATATAGATTTAGATATCACTAGATCCGCGACCGGAACCCTCTCATCGTTGGTTTCCTCGCTGCAAGGTTGGTCTGGAGTTAAAACTCAACCGTATTTATTTTCGGTACTTTTGTCTTAAATGAATTGGTGTGGAATATGCATTGTGTTGCTCGGTAGTGATAGCAGACAATGATTTTGAATATCACATGTCTTATATCAATAAAACAATGACCAGTAATACATTTTATTTACACAAACATCCTTATTAATACTAGCCTTGTACATATTTCTTCATTATGATCTTGTTAGAATGAGTTAAACTATTTTCCAGCTTTTTTTTTTCTTTCCAGCTTTTTTAGAGGAGAAATCTCACCCACTTCCAGTCCGATCTAAAACCAGCTCTTCACCGCATCGTCAAAACAATTCTACCCCAAACTGCATCTTTCCACGCCACCAGACTGTCGAATTCCGCTCTCGTAATACTATCAACGCACCTCAGAGCTAGCTCTTATCTTCTTTTAACTCTTCAGCCAACCACCCTACCCGCCTTAAGGATATATCTCGATATTTGGAAATGTCATACGTTTCTTATTCGATAAAGCAAACTCGTGAGCTAGGAGCGGCTTCATGTAGTAGAGGTAATATGGATAACTCCTTACCCACTACCATATGGATAGAATAAGAATATGGAAAGTAATTTGTTTCCATACCTCATAATATAGATATAACAAACAATATAACAAATACTTGATAACTCTTGTAAAATATCATTTTTCAACTACATGCAAATACTATATGCTCTCTAAAGCCCATAATATTAGGTTATATCACTTCCGTCATCACATGCTGCAACAGAAAAGACATTTCAACTCAGAAACGCACCAGCAACCACCAAAATTAAGCTACCTGCCTCCTGGTGAGATTCTGGCTTTTAAAAAGCATGGCTTATAAAGCAACATTTACGCTACCAGATGATATCCGGAGGAAATCTACGTGACTTACTGCTAACAGCTCAAGGGAGAATACAATCAACGCCTACATTCTTGTAGGTTCATGAGCTCCAACACATTTTCGCTAACGGTATTATTGCAGGTTTTGTCTGTCTGAGAAATTGTATATTGTAAAGTAACCTGCGGTTATCTCCTAAACAACAAATCTAAGGGGACTTCTAATTGTCGTCACATTTTTCTTTTGATCATTTTCATCTGTATAACCCGGAAAATCCGAGAAAAAATTAACGAGTAGTCTCCATTACTAACGAAACTTAATGTTAATGGGGTTGCTTCCTTTAAATCGCAGGAGAGCCTTTATATACCAGCGGTGACCTATAACGTTTTACGTTAGCGGCCTGTAACAATTAACTCGTGAACTTTCATGGTCAGAGAGAACCAAGCTTACCAACAACTAATAGCTATCTACCTTTCAAGACATATTGAAGTAAACCTACACTCACGTCAGACATTTTCATGATTAGATACGTGTTTTCCTGCCCGTGAAACTCTGAGTAATGTGCACTTGAGTGAACAACTATTCAGCTACACGCGCGCCGCACACACACACACACACGCATGCGCACGCGCGCACGCACACATACATGCATACACACGGCTAAGCTAACACAATGTTTCTGCCAAGTTTTAGTAGTAATGTATTGGTCAACAACAAGGCTACGCCAGAAGATATTTTTTGTCGAACTTTGAACCACGTGGTTGCGAAGCAGCTAATTTCTCAACCACACAACCATAGAGGAACACAGAGACTAAAATTTCCCCCAACATCATTAATTTTCCAAAATAATGAATGATGTGTGAAAACATAAGAATTTAACCTCAGAAAGAGAAATTTGGATATTTAGCAAAAGGTTGTCAAAGACGAGACGATTTCTTTGGGAAAAAAGATTAATTTATAATATCTTATTTCACATACTAAAATGATTTTCTTTTCCTTTCAACTACATAGTCTTCTGTTATATATGTGTATATGTGTGTGTGTGCTTGCGTGTGTTATATATATATATATATATATATACACACACGTTGAATGTATTTCAGATGTTTGTGTTTGTGTATTTGAGTGTGTGTGTGTGTGCGTGTGTGTGTGTGTGTGTGTGTTGATTTGTTTCTGTTATTTTAATTCTATTTTATTTCAAAGGAACTGCGTATGTTTGAGATCCTTGTGTTCCTCACACGATTATAACTCGTATTTTTTTAAGTATATTTTCAAATATCTTAATATGATTATCAAACCAACATGGTTTTATTTTCAAAAGAGTTGCTGGAATACTAGTGAAGATTTTTATCTTTTTATCCACTTAACGCTGCAATTCTTTAACACAATTAATCTAGCCAATACTTCCAAAGGAACCAAAAATGTGTGTCGCTAGTTCTTTTTGCTTTTGTTTTTTTACTATTTTTAAATATTTTATTGGCTTTTATATTCTGTGAATTTATATTTATGAAATATTTAGTTTGATAGACTGTTATAGAAATATGGCCTATTTTACATTTTATGAAGATCGTTTTTTTTTTTTAGTATTAACACAACTGTAAGAAATACCCACATCATTCGAAAGAAATTTATTCTCGTCAAAAATAAAATATAAATAAATGAATAAATAAAAGTGTTAAACAACATATAGAAACAATCTCATAATTTAATCAAAGCAGACCATAAAAATGTAGGAATATCTTACGAGAGAAATGTTAGCACTTTCCTATTTTAATATTTTTTGACCTTTCATACAAACGTACGATACAAACAATAAACAGAAATTTTAAAGTGACAAAAATTCAATACGCTTTTAGATTGAGAATTATAGCTTATATCTTAGTGATCGATCAAAAGCCTCACTGTTAGACCTTCCAGTAAAAAAAAAAAACAACTACCGCACGTTCATTTTACGTATTTTATAAGTTGATTAACTCTTTGTTATATTTTCATTGCAGGGACATCAGTCCACCTAATTTTGGAAGTAACTCTGCTTATATAGCTTGTGACTCATGCAACGTCTATGCATTGTTTTGTGTAGATCACGAAGTTTCGATAAAATATTTAGTGAATTCATAATTCTACTAAATCCCAGAGTTCGAAAATTCAGATACAATAGTAATAGGAAGTTATGTCTACTGCAAACACAGATGTTTAATATAACTTAATATCTAAACATAGGAAAGTGTAGGACAGCAAGAAAATAAGAGGTAAGATGCATACAAATTGAAAATTTGCCTATATGTACATATATATATATATAGGGAGAGTTTACGAAAAAACAAAAGACGAAGACAGGTGGTGTACAAAACAAACAGATATATTAGTATAACGCTCAGGAATAGAAAAAGTCTTTTTGCGTTTCGAGCCTACGCTCTTCTACAGAAAGGGACACAGAAAAAACAAGGAGAGAAAAAAATGTGTGTAGTGGCTAACGATCTATCATGGCGATATATATATATATATATATATAGATATATATATATATATATATATATATATATATAGGGAGAGTTTACGAAAAAAACAAAAGACGAAGACAGGTGGTGTACAAAACAAACAAATGTATTAGTATAACGCTCAGGAATAGAAAAAGTCTTTTACGTTTCGAGCCTACGCTCTTCTACAGAAAGGGACACAGAAAAAAGGAGAGAAATAAGGAGAGAAAAAAATGTGTGTAGTGGCTAACGATCTATCATGGCGATATATATATATATATATATTATATATATATATATATATATATATATATAGATACCCAATGCGTAACTAGTACTTATTTCATCGACCCCGAAAGGAGGAAAGGCAAAGTCGACGTCGGCAGAATTTGAACGCAGAACGTAAAGATAGACGAAATGCCGCTAAGCTTGTTACTCGGAGTTTTAACGATTCTGCCAGCTCGCCGCCTTTTTATTACTACTAATAATGACGTCAAACCAAATAATATTTTGTTCGTCCCTCTTTGAAGAAGGAAACGTTTTTAAATATTCATTAATGCACATAAGTTTAAAGAAAATTGTGAGGATTCTCGTGGAATGAATAGTAAAGTACATGAAACAGCATCACTTTTATTATTTATGGTTTTTTTTATTATTGTTCATACTCTACAAAAAAAACAGTAAAATAATTTATACATTCTCTTACACTCACAATATTTTGTAAGTGTTTACTTAAATTTAAAAGTACAAATAAAATAACAAAAATCATGTATATGCATACGCACACATACACACACACAAATATATATATATGTATATACATACATATATATATATATATATATATAGAGAGAGAGAGAGAGAGAGAGAGAGAGAGACATATATAGACATATATGTGCATATTTGAATTTTTTTGTATATGCTTATGTATATATGTATATGCGTAGGGCACCATTGCATAGTATCAAAGATCCCAACATCGCCATCAAAATACGGAACCAGATACTGCAATAGCTTGTGTTTCAAGAGCTCACAAATCTTCAATATCCCTCCAAAATGCCTGAGAGACCTGCTGGGTGTGGATGTAGTTGTCTTCAAAACAAAACTGGATCTTCTCCAGTCAGGGGTTCCAGATGAGCCTACCTCACCGCAAGAAACGCAGATGAGAGCAGCAACTTCAAACTCCCCACTTCACCAAATTCCACATATCAGAAGAGGCTTCAAATAATGGTGAAGCACAGCCAATGATGGTGCCCCAGCATGACCGCAGCCTTAAAGCTGAAAGATGTTAAACAGTCAAAGAGTATGCGTCTAAGTATATGTATGTATCTATTGTGACAATGCATGTATGTATATTTATATTTGTACATTTAGATATATATGCATTTATATTTTGTCTTTACTTTGTTATTGGTTTCAGCCAGTGGTTGTAGCCATGCTGGAGCAACACGATTAGTGCCATTGCATATTTATTTCAAATTAATTTCCCGGATCTCACCCGTTATTAATATCCGTGCAGTAGTGGGTTGGACAACGCTGTGGGTTCAACTGGTATCTCAGATAAAAATTAGTCTAAAGGATCTTTGAACACACAACGTCTCCAAGACCTATTTCTGTTGGCCCTTGAGCCCTAAACACGCTCATATATGTATATATTGATTTCAAATTGTGGTACAAAGCCAACAATTTCAGGAGAGTGGGTAACTCGATCACATCGACCCCATTCTTCAACTGGTATTTATTTTATCGATACCGAAAGAATAAAAGGTAAAGTCGATCTCGGTGGAATTTAAATTCAGAACATAAAAACGAACGAAATGCTGCTAGGCATTTTGTCCGGCTCGCTGCCTTATACACATATATACAGACATATAACTGACGTTTAATTTTATATTCAGTTATAATAAAAATAATTTAGCATTAGACTGAATAGACTCAATACTTTCGTAAGACTTTTTATGCTCTTACAAAAAGAACGGTGACATGACAGTGACTTCGAAGTTTCGGCCCACTAGCCGTCGTCGTATGTTTGTATGTATGTATTCACTCATACACTATTACAATTTTATATAAAACTGTGGTCGATAAAATTAAACCTAGAACTCGGCTGGTGCATATTTTTCATGAAATATGATCAATAAAATCAACCACAACATGATTTGAACTCAAAAATTACTAAAGAACAACTAAAGAATATCTAAGTTGTATTAACAAATAAGGCGGCGAGCTGATAGAACCTATTTCTTTACTACCCACAAGGGGCTAAACGCAGAGGGGACAAACAAGGACAGACAAACGGATTAAATCGATTACATCGATCCCAGTGCGTAACTGATACTTAATTTATCGACCCCGAAAGGATGAAAGGTAAAGTCGACCTCGGCGGAATTTGAACTCAGAACGTAACGGCAGACGAAATACGGCTATGCATTTCGCCCGTTAGCACGACAGACCGAATGCTTAGCGGCATTTCGTCCGTCTTTACGTTCTGAGTTCAAATTACGCTGAGGCCCACTTTGCCTTTCGAGGTTGATAAAAAGAGTACCAAGTTGATCACTGGGGTTGATGTAACAGACTTACCCCTCCTGCAGAAGTTGCTGGCCCTTTGCCAAAATTTGTAACCAATACATATTAACAATCAGTTCTGACTTAAGCAGAAGGTCAGAAATTCAAGGGAAAGGGAACATTCGAATATATCGAGTCCAGTACTTTATTTTATCACCTTTATATGAATGAAAAGCAAAACTGACCTCGTAAAGAACCGTAACTATATTACGCTTAATAGCAATAATAATAATACACACTATAAGAGAAAAATAAACAGCTATAGAAAAGCGATAAGATTATGTAACGTTCACCCAATAATATTGTTTCTCTTTATCTCCCCTTCTTTGCTGCTTGGTAAAGTCATAAAATATATTTAAGCTACTTAGAGACAAACTCGAGTGGAAGGCAAACAGCTGTTACGTTTTATGCTTGTTATTCCGTCAATTTGCCCGAATCATCGTTAAACCAATTTGACACATCAATAACAACTAGCAGCCCGTAATGAAATGAACCTTATAACATTTGACTCTTATATATGTATGTACATATATATATATATATATTATATATATATATATATATATCTATATATATATATATATATATAATATATATATATATAGATACATATTTATATATTTATGCATACATACGTGTAGCATGATTCCATCCATACATACATACCTACATACATACATACATACATACATACATACATAATATATATGAGGGAATATTATTCCAAATTTACAGGGAAAAATTCAATTTAGGAATACTAAATCAAATTTCACAAAATATAATATATATGTGTGTGTATAAATTAGAAGAAAACCACCTTTTATCAATTCAAAATGAAAAACTAAATTTTCTAGATGGTGTAATTTAATTTTTCATTTTGAATTGATAAAAGGTGGGTTTTTTTCTAATTAATATATATATATATATATATAAACTATGATGAAAATATGATTCCATTCGATCATGTGACAGAATGATAGGAAACTGTTCACCTTCCAGAAAATGAAGCCGACAAAATATTACTAACGCTGAAACGTTATGTAATATCGAATTCCAATGCAACAATATAGTTATTTTTTTTTAAATACAAAGGTCACCGGTTTCTTTACTGTTCAAATGCTACCAATACCGACCCTGCCTGCCATCTGCCCAGGGCTATTAAAATTAAAGAACCAGTTAATAATTTGAAATATATATATTATATGTATACCTAAATCAATAAATTATACTTATTATTATTATTATTATTGCTAAAGCGGAGAGCTGGCAGACTCGTTAGCACACTAGTTAGGGGCATTTCATCCGTCTTTGTGCTCTGAGTTAAAATTCCGCTGAGGTCGATTTGCCTTTCATTATTTCGGGATCTCCTACAAAATTGTACCAATATTAAGCACTAGTGAAAACAGGGGGTCGATGTAATTGACTAGTTCCCTCCCCACAAATTTCAGGCCTTGTGTCTTTAGTAGAAAGGATTATTATTGCTGTTGCTGTTTCTATCCTTCTTCATTTTGTTGCTGTAGTTGTTGTTGTTTATCGATGAAACTGAAAATGTGTTGAAAGATCTGTTAGTTTGAGCCTTTTTATTCTTTATAAAAGTTTATGTTAATTTTATTATTCTATCTTGTTTCTTAGTTGACCAAAATTTTAAAAGGAAGAAAATATTTCAAAATCACTTCATCATTACTGACCAGCTAACAAAAAAATTAAAGTGAGAAGCGGTTCGGAAGGTGGAACCGTATTCTTTAGTGATCTTCTAACAAACAATACTACAGATACAGAAGTAATTAAATATAATTGCAACAATATCATTAGCAACAACAGTAGCAGAAGAAAGAGCAATGACATGTCAAAGGACCGCGCAGCATTGTCAACAGCGGAGAATTTGTGCTTTGCCACCGCCGCCATTACTATAGCAACAAATTTGCAGCACAAACAAAACCACCACCCTAATAAGAAGAAATAAGGATTTCAAATTTTGGTACAAAGCCAGCGAGATCGGGGTGTGGGGGGACGAATTCGATTACATTGTTTTGTCGACCTTGAAATGGTAAAAGGCAAAGTCGATCTCGGCGGCCAATAAGAAGAAATGATACCGTCCGCGTCCAACGATGCTACTAGCAACAGCAATAATAGCAATCAAATCACAGAATAAAAGTTTTTTGTCACCATCACCAACGTTTTCAAACTTATCTCATTCGACAAAAGACAAACATTTAGGAGAGGTGGAGAAGATCATCAACAGACTAGTACAGAGAAACGTTAAGCCCAATATAACGCAACACTTTTGGGACCAAGCGGAAATTCAAGCAATTCTGTATAGATGCTTATCGACGAAAACACCCAAATTAGATCGTATACCTTCAGACCAAGCTTTGTTTAAGAAACATGGGTAGACATGACGTTTGTTACGCTTTCGAATAACGATGCACCAACACCAATCCCAACAGCAGCTACAGCAGTACTGTTAACACCAACTTAGCCCTCATCCTCATCGCAGTTATCGCCCAACACATGCACAACCTAATTCACACGCACAACATTCAGAACACGCACCCAACATCAACAGAAAAAAATATACTACACAGCCATAAACATGAATAACAAACTAAAAGATCACATACATCAACATACAAGCATCACGCAATAATTACGTTAAAATAAATAATAACATTCTAGTAGACATAAAAATCATCCAAATATCACAACACACATGGATCTTAAACGATAAATGTCCCCAGTGTCCAGTACCCGAGCATTAATGACTTGTGGGGTTAAGTTTAACACCTGTCGCGTGAGGGACAGATCCGGCTATCAGCTGAGTCCATTGTGAAGATCGTTCTGTTACCTTCCTTTGACTGGAAAAGACAGGCAGTTTTATCTGTCTGGTCTATCCGGTGGCTTCCGCCAAACAGGCTGCGTAATGGATAAAACTGAAAAGGTTGAGGGCAAACATCTTCCTTTTAGGCCAACCCCTCATGAACGAAGTCTTGCTTTACAGCAAATATATTGAAAGATGGATCAAAATTCGTAAAGGTGAACGGGTTTGCTCTGAGTATGATTAAGTGAAGAGGATAACCCTGGTCAGGGTTATCGTGGTTTTGTAGTGTTTCCACGAACAGACCTCGGAGGTCTGTCCTATACTTTTGAGGAAATACTGATTGAAATTTTTGTTCTTTTGTTTCTGTTATTTTACAAGCTTTTCTATGACCACCATATTGTATTATCCTATACCTTCCTGTACTGTCCTTGAACATTTAGTTGTTAAAAAAAGAATTTTATTATTATTATTATTATTATTATTATTATTATTATTATTATTATTATTGTTGTTGTTGTTGTTGTTGTTGTTAAGGCGACAAGCTGACAGAATCGTTAGCACGCCGGGCCAAATGTTTAGCGGTATTTCGTCTGCTGCTACGTTCTGAGTTCAATTCCGCTGAGGTCGACTTTGCTTTTCATCCTTTCAGGGTCGATAAAATTAAGTACCTGTGAAACACTGGGGTCGATATAATCAACCAGTATCGCCCCCTAAAATTTCAGGCCTTGTGCCTTTAGTAGAAAGAATTATTATTATCATTGTTATTATTATTATTATTATTATTATTATTATTATTATTATTATTATTATTATTATTATTATTGTTGTTGTTGTTGTTGTTGTTATTATTATTATTATTATTATTATTATTATTATTATTATTATTATTATCATTATCATTATTACCACCACTACCACCACCAGCCTCGTCATTGTCATCATATATGTAATTAATATTTTCATATTTTCCCTTAATAGCCCTGCACATCAATGCTTAATTGTAATATTCTGTTGATCTTTTTTTTTTTTGAAGATTTATGAGATGAAAAATTGAATAAGCGTTTTTTTCTAATGTTCCTCTTGAAATTATTCATGAGACGCCGATAGTATAAAGTGATATTTATGTATCGTGATTAAATGGGAAGTATTTATAGATTTCTAAATTTAAAGTAGTATCCCACCAAAAAAGTTATAACTATGAATATTTGTATCAACATTAATCTTTAATCATATATAACTTGAAAGAGATTTTTTTCTGAGACAATTTAACATTTGAAAATTCATAGTATCTAGGATAATGATCCAATTATCTAGATAAAAACCGCGCAGCAAATTATCAACACTTATGTAATAAATATAAAATATAGCCAAACGTTTGAAAAGTTTAGGTTACTCATCGCTATATCTAGAAGATTAACGTTACTTATTTTTACAACTATATCGCATCGAAAAAACAAAAGCAATGATTTTTACATGCATAATCATTCTGGTATCAGAATTTCTAAACAAAGTACATTTCTTGGCTAAATCTGATATTTTTTTGAAGCAAAGGTTTAATCTTCAATGGATAAATTTCAATGATATGAAGATGGGTGGATTTATATTCCTGCTTATTAATAACACTATTGAAACAGTAGATAACAGAACTACCGTTACCTCAAACGTGGTTTGTTTAATTTTAAGACAAATAGTGTCTAAGATACTTTTACTTACGGTACTTACCTTGTTTTTGGTCGGCATTTTTAACCCAGAAAATACATTATTGATAATAATATATGTTTGTATCCCCTAAAATTAAAGACCTTCGTAAAGCTAAATAAACTGTCACGTATTTCTAACTCTGTAGCTATCAACTTAGTATCTAAACTATTGGAATTAATGTATGTGTGTAGATAGATAGATAGATAGATAGATAGATAGATAGATAGATAGAAGATAGATAGATAGATAGATAGATTGATAGATAGATAGATAATAGATAGATAGATAGATAGATAGATAGATAGATAGATAGATAGATAGAGGAACGGGGAGGACATCTCAAAAGTGAATGGAAACCATTATTTTTAAAAGATTTATTTTGGGAGACAAAATAATGCCATTTGAAGCATTTAAGTACTTAAGTATTTAGGTGACATGCCTTGTGCATAATATATTAACAAGTTTGAAACACCGAGTACTGATTGCACAGATAAAACGGTATAATTGAGATGTGTCAATGTCTATTTACTTTTCAGACATTGCATATTTTTATATTCTCTTATTCATTTACTTCCTTCGGTCATTTGACTGCGGCCATGCTGGAACACCACCTTAAAGTAGTTTTAGTCGAAGAAATCGACCCCAGGACTTATTCTTTGTAAGCCTAGTACTTATTCTATCGTTCCCTTTTGCCGAACCGTTAAGTTAAGGGACGCAAACACCACAGACACAATGACACACACACATAAACATATACATGTGTGTGTGTGTGTGTGAGTGTGCGTGTGCGTGTGTATACTACGAGCTTCTTTCAGTTTCCGTCTACAAAATTCCACTCACAAAGATTTGGTCGGCCCGAGGCTATAGTAGAAGACGCTTGCCCAAAGTGCCATGCAGTGGGACTGAACCCGGAACCATGTGATTGAGAAGTAAGCTTCTTCACAAGATTCTTGATGTGAAATCGTGTGTTGAAATAGGTATTACCTCTAAGCATTTTGTGTAGACTGCTAACGATTCTGCTAGCTCACCGCCTTCCCTTAAGGGATAATAGTTTCGAATTTTGGCACAAGTCCAGAAATTTGGGGGAAGGAGCTAAATCGATTAGGTTGACCCCAATCCTCAAGTGGTACTTATTTTAGCGAGACCGAGAAGATGAAAAGCAAAGCCGACGTCGGCGGAGTTTGAACTCAGAACGTAAAGACGGGCGAAATGTCACTAAGCATTTTCCCCGGACTGCTAACGATTCCGCCAGCTGGCCACCCTTTCCTACAGAGTAATAATGACAGAAAAATATTGAAGTGTCTCTAACTAGGAACTGAAACCGAATTATAGACTTAGACAGCTGCGAGCTTACCTCTCTCTTTCGGAAAATTTATTGCTAGAATTGTAATTCTTACATTTCTGCAAACTCTTTGGAGGTTGAAAGTATTATCTATACTCCCTCTTGTTGAAAGGATATCTATTGATTAGTACTGCCTCCCATTCTCCAAGCTAAAATATTTTATATCCAAGCCTGTCAATTTATGTAGCATATTTCTCAACCTCTAATTTAAGAAGAGGTTGAATTTTCCTTGGAACTGTCGGGTGGTAAACTTTTATATCAACCTTAGTCGTTTTTACGTCACTTCACGTGAGTATACTTATCTATTATTACATTCAACCGCTTAAATTCCCGGGCCTTTGTGTGCGTGAGACCAAGTTCTCCTTCATCTCTCACTTGACAGTTCAGAAGAAGGAACATCCTTCTTGCGATCGTTGTTTTGCCATTTTTGTTATTGTTATTATTCTTATAACTATTACTTCAACACTGAAACACTTGCACTTATCTACTCGATCAATTAACAAATACTTAAGATGTCGCAGGGAATAGAAAACTTGTGCATTCCTTTCTTGTGTCAGTATAACATTAATGCACAGAGAAATAATCACGCAGTTCCTAAACAGTTAGATGCGTCCAATAATGCAGTTATCACATATATCTCTAACTCGTATCTTAAACCTCAGCACTAATAGTATTACCATCAGCATTCGACTTCAGTAGATTAAGCGACAACATGATACACTTTTGCCGTTATATCAACGTTATGGGAGTCCTCTCAATAAGGTTTTAAAAACCAATCTATCTCACTGTAAACCAACTTCAGCTACGCTTTTCCGAAACACATAGTTAAGTATATATTTCGTGTTAAGTCACCTTATTCTGTACTCAACAAAACTTCAAACAGTTGCCGGAGGCCTGCATCTAGATTATGTAAATGAATGAACATTTTAAAACGAAATAGATTTATGATTTGTATCGAAAAGATAAATGAAACCGATCTTGAACATTTATTGCGTAATGAATATTGCCTAATTTACACAGCTTCTAGATCGTGACACAAGACAATTTATTCACATCAAACAGAAGCTACATCAAAGAACGTTATTTAGTTTTTTGTTAGTTGCCTTGTTTTTTTTTTTTTTTTGTTAATATATTCATTCGACATCGAGAAAATAATTTCTTAATGGCTACTGGATTTGATATATGCAGACGTAACTGCTACGCAGCCAATGAAAAATGTTCATAATTAGCTGGGCTATGCTTAACTTATTTCCTGTATGTCGAATGCACTTTAAAAAGTATTTCTTCCGTAGGCTGAGATCTTCAAGGGTAAAACAGGTGAAAGTTGGGATGCGTACGCTTTTGCCATCATTGCTATCTTCATTCTGGAATGACTCCAAAGTA
>NW_021835764.1:20000-38968 GCF_006345805.1 Octopus sinensis
TGACAAACAGTACAAACCCCCGATAGATACAATATCTTCAATCAACAACCTCACAATATTGTATACTGTGCGACGTCTATAATAATAATAATAATAATAATAATAATAGCACAAGGGGCCTGAAATTTGGTGGGAGGGGATAATCGATCACATCGGCCCCAAATAATAACAATAATAATAATAATAATAATAATAATAATAATAATAATAATAATAATAATAATAATAATATCTTGATATGAGATCACCATGTCGCGCACATTTGGTTGTGATGCATGTGCCTAGTGTACCCTTATCAGACGGGTAGTCATGATGGTTATACTGGGATTCGTATATTTTACCCCAGTGTCACTCAATAATAATAATAATAATAATAATAATAATAATAATAATAATAATAATAATAATGATGATGATGATGATAATAATTATAATAATAGTAATAATGTTGTGGAAGGATCCTGACCACCCACACGTGACCAAAAGTGGAGTAACGCATTTAAATAAAATAAAGAACTGACGGGTTGACAGTGAGCAGTTGACAGCGAGCAGCTGACAGCGTTGGTCGTTTGTATTGGATTACTGCGGTAGTTTAATATCGTACCTACGTTTTGGCATAGTACGGAGTACGTTCTGCGTGAACATATCAGTTCTGCCAAAGGTTATTCCAAATAACCATATCCAAATATTTATTTGCGTAATGCTATTCCTACACCCTTGTGCTCACTTCAACGTCGTCGTAACATTATTGGTGATGAGATAGCTAAACCACGAAGACATAACAAATAATCGTAATGCCTTTTGCTTTCACATATAATTCTTTATATATTCCTGTATAAAAAAGTACGTTTTGCATTTTTTGATAGTATCATATGTTATGTTATATTATATTATATTATATTATATTATATTATATTATATTATATTATATTGTATCTATATAAATGAGATTTTTTTTGCATGATGTATGTAAACCTGGTGTTCAAAAACTTAAGTGAAAATAAATATATATTACTATTCTCCACCTCACAGGATAGTTTGTTTAACATTCATTTAACATACATTCACCACACACTACTTTCTATCAAGAAGGGAGATGTAGAAAAGCAGTAAGTTAAAAGGGGTAGTTGTATCAATCGCCGTCTCTCCCTCTCTCTCCTTTCCTCTCCCTCTCTCACTTTCTCTCTCTCTTTCTCTTCTCTCTCTCTCTCTCTCTCTCTCACTGTCTTTCTCTTTCTCTCTTTCTCCCTTTCTCTCTTTCTCTCTCTGTGTTAAGATCGCAGCCCTGTGGAATTCGAGTCGGGAGATAGACTATATGTGTATACATATGAGTATATGAGTAGATACACGCACACATACATAATTCATACATACATACATATTGATAAATAGACAGATATAGATAAATAGAAATACAGACAGACAGATAACTAGCTAGCTATGTAGATAGATAAATAGATAGGTAGATAGATAGAAGAAAATAAGAAAAACAAAACAAATTGTTGATGTTTTTGCTATCTCATAACGTATATTTCAATAATTAACTCTCAATCAAATCTATTACAGATAATTTGATCAGACGACACGCTGAAATACTTTAACCTGTGGCTCATTAAACGCATCAATAGGTATGAGTCTATCGGTGTATGTGTGTGTGTGCAGAGAGATAGAAACAGTGAAAAGGAGAGAGACAGTGAGAGATAGACAGTGAGAGAGAGAAAAGAAGTTGAAAATGCAATAGGATTCATTTAAATCTTTTATTTTAAAAGTTTTAAGGCCTAACCGGTTTCACAGATTTATATGATTTTCAAAAATTGTGATAGAAAGACGTAGAGTTATGCTGCAACTGTCATAACTCCACGTCTTTTTATCTCAACTTTTGAAAAATCAGGGAAATCTATAAACCAGTTAAGTCTCTATAAATTTAAAATATAAAATATAAACGAATCTCAATGCATTTTATACATTTCTACCCTCCTCTTCTCCCACTATTCTATCCTATTACTTTGTCACTCTTTCTCTCCCTCACTCCTCCTCTCTTGCTAACGTGGCTCCCACGTGACCATCTTTCTTTCTTTCCCTCCGTTGTAGCTGGAACAAGGAAGACGTGTTCTTGTGTGTCTCCTGTCCTAGCTTGATTTATGCCTTCGCCACCACAACCACAACCTCGTTTAGGCTTAGCAGCCCTTCCTGTTTGTTTTCGCTGTCCTGTTTGTGTTACCTATTTTGACCCACCGCAAAATCCCAAATATTATTTAATTTGCTTTACGGGAGCAACTGTTTTATTGAAAGCGTATATTATTGTTAAATGCTCGAAATACGAGACTAGAAAAACAGCCAACAACTAATGAAGATCGTTCTTTATATTGTTTGTTTCGTTTTCCATTTGTGTCTTTCATTGTTCGAAAGAATAGTTCATGTTCCATGTACTTGTGCTTATATATATATATATATATATAAATTGACATAATAAGATAAAAAAAAATCCGAGGATCTAAAGAGTTTTCAGAATATTTATAAAGAGAAAGTCCGTTTATAAATGTTCTGAAAACAATTTACAACCTTTTTATGTCATTCTGTCAATTTATATAAATGCATGTTAATACATGATCCACGTTGGACTCCTCACTCGTATCATTATCTGACCTGGAGCTTAACTATGGTCTGTCCATAGCGCTTACTTAGCGTCACCCGACACCTTTTTTGGTCTTCTTGACACCAATACTTCTCATACCCTCGATATATATATATATATATATATATATATATGTATATATATATATATATATATATATATATATATATATATATACACATATATGCATACATGCATATAATATCACAACACGCGCCCGCGCACACACACACACACACCACACACACACACACACACACACACACACACACACACATAGTCAGCAGGTCCTATCGCTGACAGACTAGCATTCCATTCAGAGATTTGTTTCTTATGCACTCAACAAAACACCAGACGGAAACGTAATACAAAGATCCGAACTATTTCAAGAATCTGCAAATGGATTAATGGATTACAGAACTAGGTAAATTTGACAATTATTTCATTTTTGTAAGATTTATTAGCCACTAATATATTAATTTACAAATTTTAGTACTGGTCTTTGCTGTTCTAAACGATTGCAATATTACGTGAAAATTTAGAAATATGTTATGAATTCAGTGTTGATCAAGTATTAGGTTTAGGACATGTGTTCGTTTTGCATAGTTTGCAGTATTATTGCTGATTTGCACCGCAGTATATGTAATATGTAGATATGATAGGCGTAGGCGTAGGCGTGGCTGTGTGGTAAGAAGCTTGCTACCCTACCACATGGTTCCGGATATAGTCCCGCTGCGTGGCACTTTGGGCAGTTGTCTTCTATTATAATCTCGGACCGACCAAAGCTTTGTAAATGGATTTGGTAGTAGGAGACTGAAAGACCATCGTGTATATATATATATATATATATGTGTGTGTGTGTGTGTGTGTGTGTGTGTGTGTGTGTGTGTGTGTGTGTGTGTGTGTGTGTGTGTTTGTGTGTGTGTGTGTGTTTATATGTGTGTGTGTGTGTATGTATATGTATGTATGTATATATATATATATATATCTGTGTGTGTATGTGTGTGTGTGTGTGTAAAAGGGAGCGTGGGCGAATATTCTTACCGTTTCTCTCATTTACTTGTTTCAGTAATTTGAATGTGGCCATGCTGGAGCACCGTCTTTAGTCGAGCAAATCGACTCCAGGACTTATTCTTTTGAAGCCTGGTACTTATTCTATCGGTCTCTTAATGCCGAACTGCTAAGTTACGGGGACGTAAACACACAAACATCGGTTGTCAAGCGATCTTGGTGGGGGGAGACAAACACAGACACACAAACATATACACACACATACATATATACATATATATGACGGGCTTCTTTTAGTTTCCGTCTACCAAATACACTCACAAGGCTTTGGTCGACCCGAGTCTATAGTAGAAGACACTTGCCCAAGGTGCCACGCAGTGGGAATGAACCCGGAACCATGTGGTTTGTAAGCAAGCTACTTACCTCACAGCCACTCATATATATTTTAGATAAATATACAGACAGATTTTGGAGGCATAATGGCCCAGTGGTTAGGGCAGCGGACTCGCGGTCGGAGGATCGCGGTTTCGATTCCCAAACCGGGCGTTATGCGTGTTTATTGAGCAAAAACGCCTAAAAGCTCCACGAGGCTCCGGCAGGGGGTGATGGTGACCCCTGTTGTACTCTTTCGCAACAACTTTCTCTCACTCTCTCTTCCTGCTTCTTGAGTAACGCTGTGATGGACTGGCATCCCGTTCAGCTGTGGAGGAACACATACGCCATAGAAACCGGGAAACCGAGCCCATGAGCTTGGCTAGGCTTGAAAAGGGCGACGTTTATCGTACGTTATACAGATAGATGTCATAAATGAACAAGAGGTTAAATTAGAATGAAAGCTGCAGATAATATACATGCATATATGTTTTCATAAATGGAAGTGAGGATAGGGTTACAATAACCGTAGCCTATGATGTGGTTTATATGTTTACTATTTAATATGAAAGATATAGTATTTGGTAGAAACTATTATATGATGGAAAAAAAGCAGACGCCAATGAAAGACTGTTCACAATTGAACAATTTCGATAATGTTTTTGCAGGTGCAATATAAAATAGCATCCGCATCGAAAATAATGTACATTTCTCAGGAAAAATCAATGTTTCTTTGGTTTTGTTTTGATTTGTTTTGTTTTTTTTTTTGTTTTTTTTTTACTCATTCACTCACTCTTTCTCTAACTCTCTCTCTCTCTCAGTCTCTCTCCCTCTCTCTCCCTCTCTCTCGTTCGCTGTGCCTAGCTATCTAACTGATTATGCGGGTGTGCATATAGACGTATACATTCGCATATTCACATACGAGTTTGTGGATGTCTTTATATCTGTGCTCGTGTATGGCTCGTGTAAATATTATACATAATGAATTCTTTTTCCACGGCTCCAACTTCACGTTTCATACTTTTTAACTTGTAAATAAGATAGATAGATAGATAGATAGATAGATAGATAGATAGATAGATAGATAGATAGATAGATAGATAGATAGATATACAGATAGATAGATAGATAGACAAGTAGATAGATAGATAGATAGACAGATAGATAGCTAGAGATAGATAGATAGATAGATAGATAGATAGATAGATAGATAGATAGATAGATAGATAGATAGATAGATAGATAGATAGATAGATATATGGATACGAGCAAAACGCCCCACGTTCAATGGACGGTGCTGATTTGTCAAACATTTAAACCAAATTTTCTCAAAACAACTTTTCCGACCGTCCCATAGGCCTCCCCTTTGAGAAACACTGATTTAACCTAAATTTGAGACACCAGCAAAAGAAGAAATAAAGATAGGCTTTTTTCTATTCCGAAGAAAAACGATTTTATTCACACAAATATGCAACCGAAGAGTTTAAAATACCAGTAATGACAAGGCTGTTGACTGGGAGAACACAAACACGGTTTAAACAGTAAGATTGGCAAGAAAGAAACGTGCCTTTAAGCAGTACAAAAAGAACAAAAAATGGAAGGTGCAGTTATGTACAGGTTGACGGAAGAAAAACAGGACAAAAACGATGCATGCAAATGGGTTAGCTGGAGGTAAATCTAGATGGAAAAGTATGATGATTTTTTTACGCAAACTGCACGTGCATATTTCTCGCGTACGCGTAGTATCGATCTCAACAGCTGATATACTTGTGCGTACAAATGCACATTCCCACGGTTTTATCGATCGCATTCTCACCTGGAATCGATTTTTGTAATTTTTTCAAGACTTATACACGCCCTGACACCGTCGGTATCTACATATCAAATTTGAGCGCAATCGGATGGAGGATGCCCGAGATCCTAGAAGACACACACAAACAGACAGACAGAACGCATTTTATATAATAGATGTGTGTGTATGTGTGTGTGTGTGTGTGTGTGTGTGGTGTGTTGTGTGTGTGTGTGTATGTGTGTGTGTGTGTGTGTGTGAAGGCGCATGGTTCAGTGGTTAGAACGTCGACCTCTTCATCATTTTCTTCTCTCTCGTCTTTGTCTTATTTGTATAATATTTTATTCCTCGCTAAAGCCACAAAAGGGTTCTACCGTTGTGAAATCTGGATTGTCTACACACTGCAGAATTTCGATATCAGTCAGGAATCCGACAGTGCAGCTAACCTAAACCTCGGGTTGAGTGCTGCATCGGAAATACCCCATCTTTTTACCCTCCTAAGACCAAGTGTGTGTGTGTGTGTGTGTGTGTGTGTGTGTGTGTGTGTGTGTGTGTGTGTATGTGTGTGTGTGTGTGGTGTGTGTGTATGTGTGTGTGTGTGTGTGTATGTGTGTGTTGTGTGCATTTATATATGTATGCGTATTCTATATATATGGCTCTATGTACGTGCACATCTTTGTGCGTATATTTATGAATAGAAATATTTTTATCATTTGTATATTAAGTATCAAATAAATTTATCTCCTATTTCCTCGAGTGGCTTTTCTATATTATGAATTAGAAAGTTGAACCGTAAAATATGATTGAAGTTTAAGATAACAGGAAGGAATCGTTTTCTATTATCATTTCCTTTTCAGAAGAAATGCTTTCCTTTGAAACATTTAAATGACATTTGAGTGTACTTTTGAAAGAAAAGTTGAGGAAACGTCACTTTTTACATTAGTGTCTTGTTATGGAGACATAAGGAATATCGGTATGTAATAAAATAAACGTCAAAAGTATATGCGATGTTTACGTAATCTTTGTTTTGAATTGTCTTGTAGGATATGAGATTCCTAGTTAGTCACTCCAAAACCGGATCTTTTTGGTTTGAACGGCAGTTTTTAAAAATAATTTCCACGTAACTAAACACTTTTAAACTTCGTATACTGGTAGAATGTGTTTATAAAATATCTTTTTCTCTATAGAAAATTCTATAGTTTGTAAGATATTTGTTGTTTTTTTCTTCAATTTCTGCAATTTTAACCAATCAGTGACGTCTATTGAGGTAAAAAAAAAACATTCTGTGCCGTATGAATATGTCCCTCGTTTAAGAAACGGATTGGGTTTATTTACATTTGTGAAGAAAAAAATATACCCTTCCCCCTACCCCTAACCCTAACCCTAAAACAGATTGAAATGCAATAGATCGATAATAGGGTCATAATTATGGGTGACAATTTCATATGACACCGCTAGAAAAACTGCCGTTCAAACCGAAAAGATCCCTAAAACCTTGTGAAATATTTAAAAAGCTTCTTAGTGTTCGACCATACTTTACCCATTCAATTTATCTAAATTTAAAGATTGAGTTTCTAAATTTCAGTTCATTCATTTTTTTAAAAATGGACCTCAGCTAATTAGTTAATGTTAGTGTTGCCATGTGAAAGCGCATGAGTCAGTGGTTAAAGTGTCGAGCCTACGATCGTGAGGTTGTGATTTCGAATCCTGGACCGGGCTGTTGTGTTCTTGAGCAAGACACTTTATTTCACGTTGCTCCAGCTCACTCGGCTGTGAAAATTAGTTACGATGTCAAGCTGTATCTGCTGTTGCCTTTCCCTTGGATAACACTGGGGGCGTGGAGAGAGAAGGCCGGTATGCATGGGCGACTGCTGGTCTTCCATAAACAACCTTGCCCGGACTTGTGCCTGGGAGGGTAACTTTCTAGGTGCAATCCCATGGTCAGTCATGACCGAAGGGAGTCTCAAATGTTGCCATTACTACTGCAATAACAACAAATCTGATAAGAAATACATACGTGGAAAGGGGGAAAACAGCTTTAGCTTAAATGACTAATATTGTTTTAATCATTTCATCAAATAGGAGAGAAAACTCCGATTACGTTTTGGTCATATTAAACCTCCCCAGCTAAGTATAAACTTCACCATACTCACTAAAGTAGTTATGTGCGAATCACTAACCAGATCCACCTTCCTTGTTGTACTCTCGCAATAGAGTAAGTTCTAGTCGACAAAATGCTCTACTGTTTGTCTTGAATTCTCATCACAAAAAAAAAAATGAAAAGATGTTCTCTAAATTATATGGAAATATTATTTCATATGTTCTTTAAGGTGGCCAACCGGCAGAATCGTTACCACGCTGGACGAATGCTTACGTTATATGAGTTCAAATTCCGGAATGCTTACGTTATGAGTTCAAATTCCGCCGAAGTCAATTTTGCCTTTCATTTTTCGGGGTCGATAAATTAAGTACCAGTAAATAGACTGTGAAAAGATGGACAAAGCAAATCTATTGTCAATACCAAAGTAGATAGTTAGGGGGATGAAGAAACAGTAGAACAAGAACAACAAAAACAACAAATCGAAGAAGAAGAACCTCTTTATCATTATATAATCAACCAGTCTTATACCTCCAAGTTTCAGGTCTTAAGCCTTTAGTAGAAAAGATTATTTCATATGTTCTCTCGCTCATAAGAAAAAGACCGTTCATAAAATTAATAAAGAAAAATATTATAAACCTTGAATGGTTCTCTCCCGCTAAAGAGAAACTTCACCCTCCTTTCTATTCCTTAGTAAACTCTCTTTCTCTTTCTCTCTTCCAAAGAAACTGTAGATGGAAGCACCAAAAGTCGTCCGTCAAATTCCCCACGTCTGTATTTTTTTTCTCAATTCGCGGCTCAAATAATGATATCGAGGCCACTTTTAAGCTCTAACTTACAGCCTGTTGGAAATAAGTACGAAGTTTCTATAATGAGAGATCGTCTGCATCAACAAGAAACTTGATCCAGACTTTGTTATCATGTCTATTGAAAAATAAATCAATTTAACAAAATCGATGACAAGACACGCTTTTAGTTGCAGCTGATATTGTTGTTGTTATTGCTGTTGCTATTTAGACTAGACAATTAATCATAAGCCTTACCAAGAACGACCAATAATCAAAAGACATTTCAACAATAACCATCCCGTCTTTTGTTCAAACATTGTATGTCTAGAACCATATTGTCTAATGCATATCGACTGATCTGAAACAGCAAAATGTAATTTGAAGGAGATTCAGATTCTATTGCTACCAGGTTCACTAACTTCCATTTCGTTTAGTAATGATTCTTTTTAAGTAGACTATACAATGTAATTGGTAATACATCTAAAACGGAAAAGACGACATCGATGGTAACCTTATCTCTTTCTCGTCCGTCAGATCATAGATATTTTTCAAACGGAATAATAAATGATAAAACAAATTAACATGGGTAGAAATATCTCATGTGATAAATGTAAAATAATTAGAAAAAGGTTACAGACAAGACAGAAAGCAATTATGCGTTCATGTAAAGTAAATGTCCATTATATAAATTACACAGAGAAATATTTGTATGGTTTAGCGTGTATGCGTATTTATGTATGCATATATCTCTGTGTGAGAGGGAGTATGCATGCATGTATGTTTGCATGGTTATGTCTGTATGTATAAAAGTGAACGCACGTATATGATTATAGATATGATATTGGATATATAATATATATGTATATATACATATATACACACATTTATTGATTATTCCTATGTATTTGTAAATGCGTATATAATATATATATATATATATATATAATATGTACAATATATATTTATATATATATATATGGATGGATGGATATATATATATATATATATATATATATATATATATATATATTATATGTATATATATAATATATATATATGCATATAAATTAATCAAAATAAAAACATGATGCCAAGGAATTTATATATATATATATATATATATATTATATATACATATACATATATATAGATATAGATATAGATATAGATACATATACATGCATTAATTGCATAGCCAAGAGAGTGACAGAAAGCGAGAGAGAGAGAGGGGGAGACAGACAGACAGACAGACAGAAAACTAACCTTACAAATATATTTATTCTAACTTTTAGGGAAATGTTTCTTTTGTGCAAAGCGATAAGCATAAAGCTCAATAAGAGGCTCAATAACAGTTACCAAAATCCTACAAAATTTGAAGCAACATGGAACTGAATAAAGCACACACAATTTTGAAACGCCACCTTCAAGGGTTCTAATTAATCATAACGACCCCATCACTTCATCTTGTGCATAATTTATAAATATATTTTAATCGAATGTCTGATTTGCTATTTTGGCTCAGCGAGACGTGACTCAATATCTAGATTCACACCAGTATTATTACATTACACATACACATATAGCAATAGTGGTGAGTATGAAAGTGTTTGACTGAATATTTGTAGTCTTCACCGTGTAGACTTATGATTGAAAGTTTTCCAGTCATAACCAACATGTCTCTTCTAGGTCATAGTCTGAGTATGACTACACTGTTTGATGTGTCTTTCCTTCTTGGGGGAAGTAATACATAATTTGAAGGAAGTTTTGCTACGATTTCTACCATTTTGAGCCACTGCGTAGATGTTCTGTTCGTTGATTTCCGATGTTCTATTTTGATAAAATTGTTGTGTATGTGTTCATATCTGTATTTTTGTTTTGAATTGGCGTGATCCTGTGTATATATGTAATTATGGATGGATACTGGGATTACCATAATCGATAGAAGCGGATAATCACTTCTGAAGATTTTAATCTTCATGCAATGTATCTAGGCATGTCAACAAATGTAAACGCAAATTTTTACAAGTTAATCCCATAAGGGGATTTGATCTTAAATCTCTGTGTTGCAAACGAACGAAATACTCGTCAACTATTTAGTCCTTCAAGAAAGATGAAATGCAGAAGAATTAAAGCACAACAGTATTTAATTTTTATCCCTATAATTTTTAAGTGATCGATTAGTAGAATTGCTAGGGAGCCTTGCGCTAACCTTCATAGTTAAATGGATTCTGGTTTCAAATCTTGCCGAAGTTAATTTTGCCTTTTTGTTTCTAGGTCGAGTACTTGAGTTGAATGTTCTCTCAGAGCCTGCACTATGATAGGGTGGTCGGACGGAGTCACATGCAGTGCCGTCTTCTTCCAGTAAATACAAGAGATTTGTGGCAGGAGATTACAATCTTTTCTTATTTAGTATGTTACAAAAACTATCCTAAGAAAGTGTAGAGCATGATGGAAGTGGATGGACAGATGTGTTGTACGGAACAGTTTCTTATTTAATGGAATCAAATTTGCACTTTACCCAGCAATGACGATACACAAAACATCAATAGTGTACTGAGGTGTAGCACATCACTTTACCTTTGCTTAAACATATGTCAAAATAAACTATTATTGTATATAAAAGGAAGAAGAATGTAGAGAATACATCTGTATTGTTTAATCTCGTTCCTGGCCAAGTATAACAACACTATGATTTTTTAAATTCTACCTTTACTAACTGGTCTTGTTTATTATTTAGGAAAGGGCCATGTTATCTGATGTACCCTTAATTTTTTTTTATAATATCAAGGTGTCATTTGAAGAAATGTTTGTCTTTACTTCTATTAGTGTCTGGTTATTATTACTGTTGTTCTTGAGCCTGGAATCAGTTCGGATCAAGGAAACGCAATGATTAAATGCATTCTTATCTTGACCAAACTAACCGTTTTGTGTGATACCGTGTATGCGAAACTACATTGTCCAACGCATCTTTCATCTTCTAACTGGATTGAGTATTACTTAAAAGATAATTAACTATTATTTCTAATAAGCTGACCAACTGTATACAGACTAATTCGTTGTCCTCAAGAATAAAATAGATCTCTTGATTCCTTAGAGTATTGAAGATAAGAGGAAAGACAAAATCGTATAAAATCATATTGATAAATGGAAATAACTATGGTCTTTCAATAGAAACAAGCCAAGCCAACGCGGAGATTCATATGATCGCTGAACATACTAAGAGTAGCAGCCAAATTTCTCTTAAACTATTGTCCAACCGGTTAAAAATTGGAAAACAACTGAATACCGTTAATTCTAGATATACAATGTCTAAAAAGAAAATACGGAATAGCCGCGACAGGAACATCTTCAATCAGGTCTGATCTTGTCTGGAACAACAAAACTTTTGCGTAGTTGCTCGACTTGTTAGCAATGATCGCCAAATCTCCTTCAGCTCGTTACTAACCATCTTCAAGAAGGAAGGAGACATTGGATCGTGACACTATCTTAGTCATGTCTGGAACGTTTACGGTCAAAAGTCTGTTAAGAAACGAACGAATCACTGAAGACGACAATAAGAAAAAAAAATAGGTCGTCCATATTAGGAGCAACAGAAACAGAAAATATTTCTTTAGAGCATTATTTTTGCAATCATTTTTATATTTTTACGTCAATAACGTAGTTTTCTTTCATTGATTTTCTTCTTTTTATTTATTTTGGTTTTTCATTTTACTAAGATGATTATTTCGTCAATAGCAGAATTCTCACTATTCAGTGAAGTGGATTAGTGAATAAGTTCCATGTGCCTTGTTTTTCTAATTTCCAGTGATGGAACATTACAAAAATCGAAAAAAAAAAAGCCTTAAACATTAATCCTATAATATTTTAATTCTTACAAACCCTTTAGAAAATTTTTTTGCTATTATTTTTGTTAATTATTCATTTGTTTCATTTAATGGATTTTTTAAACTCTTGTATTTATTTTTTAAGAGTTAATTTTAAATTTACATTAAAATTGGATGCTAAAATATGCGGAAGGGATTTAAAAAAAAAATAAACGTTCTTGTACAGAAATAGAACGACCAAAACAGCGGGTAACCGCAATTTTATTTTCAAAGTAAGATCGAGTAAACACGAATTTCATGTGGATGTGTAGAGGGTTGGTGAAGGGAAATGGGTAATTACCCAGTAAAACTGGAATTGCGTGCAACGAAAGAAAGGTGCAACATCCCTGTTTCTGAAAACATAAAGACAGACACCTGCCGTTCAACCGTTCACACATATACACACACACAGCACCCCCACCCCACCACCATATATATATATATACATATATATAATATAATATATATATATATATATATATATATATATATATATATATATGTATATATATGTTTGAATATATATATATATATATATATATACATATATATATGTATGTATGTTAAATGTATAATGTGTGTGTGTGTGTGTATGTTGGGTGTGTTGTATTCATAATCCATATATGTGTGTATCCATGTTTATATATATATATATACTATATATATATTATATAATTACACATATAGATTCATATGTAATGTATGTATGTATGTATGTATGTATGTATGTATGTAAGTATGTATGTATGTATGTATGTATAAGTAGCACAGATTACTTCTATGAAAAAGCTTGGTTTTATTGCTTTTACAACTCTCCTGCTGGTCTGTAAATACCCAATGTGAATTACATTTATTTAAATTTTGCAGTAAGACAAGACTGCCGTGGCTTTCCTATATAGTTTGTCCTAGATTTAGTAGTTTTGATTTTTTTTAATAATTATCAATGTAGTCAATATTATAATTTTTTAAAATCAAAGATAATCAAATATGCTGCACTCATTATGTTGTGTGTGTGTATGTGTGTGTGTGTGTGTGTGTGTGTGTGTGTGTGTGTGTGTGTGTGTGTGTGTGTATGTGTGTGTGTGTGTGTTCGGCTTCGTGCTTTCGTATATGGTTATCGTTTTAATCAGCAGGTTTCTAAATGTTTTGTTGTATTAAGACGCTGTCGATAGTTTCCTTTATCTGATTTGTCAATTCGTTGGTTATTGTTTTCATTGGTTGGCTTCGCTAGTATTTCAGTATGGTCATTTGTTTTTAATCTATGCCTCTTGACCATTGTCTATCATCGCTTTTCATTGGCCAGTTCTATGATATTTTCACAGTAGTACAAGATGAACAGAACGACAAAACCCACATGGTAACAGTATGTGAGACACCCGAAGTATATTCACACAATGTATAAATTCGTTCAGCGATATTAGAGATCGAACGAAACGTCTTTATTGAAGATCAAAGCTCATTCGAAACTCGAGGGAGGATAAATGATATGAATGAAGATCAAAAGACAATCTGGATCAAAGAAGTCAATTAATGCAAAGAGAACGACCCAGGAAGTAGCAAATGAAACGATGACAACCATAAACAATATTTAATATCCCATCTAATCTTATGTGTGTGTATGTATGTAGTATGTATGTATATATATATATATATAATATATATATAATATATATATATATATATATAGTATATATATATATATCATTACAGATATAGGGTGAAAGATAATTAATTTAATAAATCAACAAATTTCACCTAGTAGTTTTTCGGTAGGAAAAGGACCATATTCGGTAAAAACTTATACAAAAAGTTTTATATATATATAATATATATATATAATATATATTACTATATATAGTGCGCACACATACACACATTATAAATGCAACACACACCCACACATATCTAAATGCCGTTCGACATTTACGTGTATATATATATGATGACTATGATGATGATAGTTATATAGCGATATGTAGAAACATGGCCGAAAGACCTTTGCATTCGCATCTATCACTCTCCTTATTTGAGAAAGCAAAACTGTGAAGATTATATAATAATTTCAAGAATAAAAGACTTGCCGAAGCCTCGGATTAAATTAGAGTTATTTAGATCTTCGATCTAACAGTCTTTCTCTCAACTGAGTTATTTCAGTTACCAGCAAATGGTTCCATAGTTGCTACAAATGTTTGTTTTTGTTGTTGTTGCTTTTTTTACATTTAAAATATTTCATAAAACGGAAGCAAACGATATATTCATTAATGGATAGAGAAAAAAAGCTTATTCCGCATAAAACACGGTAAAAAATGAAGCAATTTCGTTTTGTTTGTAAACAGTTTTACAGCATTATTTTTTGTGCTTCACATTTGTCTGAGATATATTTTCGTAAATATTAGAACAAATGCCTTCAAGTTATATAGTACACACTTTTCTAAACAGTAAGTATTTTTGTATTAAGGTTTACTAAACACACACAATTCACTTGTTTTACAACCGAAACTCTCAGATATGTGGCGTAGGATTAAAAACAACTTCTGAAATTACTATGAGATCCAATCCTAGATCTGCAACCTCAACCGTAAATATTTTATACATATATGTGGCGTGCGCATGTGTGTGTGTGTGTAATCTATGTCCTTATTCTAACAACAAGCAGCAGTACTGTCCGGGCGGTGTCTTTCTGCTAGTGTCCTTAATAAATAAACGTATAGATATGTGTTTATATATATATAATCCGTTCTGTCTGTGTGTGTGTGTATCTTCTAGGATCTCGAGCATCCTCCATCCGATTGCGCTCAAATTTGATATGTAGATACCGACGGTATCAGGGCATGTATAAGTCTTGGAAAAATTGCAAAATCGATTCCAGGTGAGAATGCGATGGATAAAGCCGTGGGAACGTGCATTTGTGCGCGCAAGTACATCAGCTGTTGCGATCGATAACTTTATTTCTTCTTTTGCTGATGTCTCACATTTTGGTTAAATCAGTGTTTCTCAAAGAGGAGTTGTTTTGAGAAAATTTGGTTTAAATGTTTGACAACTCAGCACCGTCCATTGGACGGGGGGCGTTTTGCTCGTATATATATATATATATATATATATATATAAAATGTTCAGCATGGCTGCTATTTTCAGCATGGTGGTATCTCGTAGACACCCTAATTTATAATTTTAATAATTATTACCTTTAAAGGTTATTTTTTTCCTTGCTGACCACTTGATAAAATCGTTGTTTTATTTTTAAATTAACGATCTTATCCTTATTTATATATATTTAAATATATATATATGAATGTGTGTGTGTCAGTGCGTGTGTTTCGGTGTATGTGTGTCTCAGTGTGTGTGTGTGTGTGTGTGTAGTGTGTGCGTGTGGTGTAGGTGTGTGGGGGTGGGGTGGGGGGGGGTGTTCGTGTGTGTACGTGTGTTTGCACACCTAAACAAAAACAAATAGCTTAATTAACTATCCTAATCTGTCCCTGCAATTCTTGCAATGAAATGAGCTCTTCGCATTGCTCTACTTCAAACAATGTCTTGAGCCAGCTTACTTTAAATGATTAGGTATCAAGCAAATCTAAAGCCTTTCGGGAGAAAAGAAATTAACACTTTGAACTTAAGAGTACACTTAACCGGATGGGATTTTGTTTAACTAAAGTCCGGGAAGACGCAAAAGTGTGAAACCACATGATTTTATGATTTGATGAAAACATCGTTATTTTCAGCTTGCGCGCAAAACAGTGATGCCGTCCACTATTGCATCTTCTAGGAGTATAGTCAAGTAAATTTGCGGCCTTTATAAAGATTACTCGCTATTTGAATGAATTAAAGCATTTCAGCTTCGGTATTCCAGGATATATCTTCTTGTGAACCACATTTACTTCCAAAAGTGATCACAATAATATGGCTCATGGTTTGAATTTTTCTAAGACTCAAGCTGAATTTTTAGATTCAAGATTGAAGGATTAGCAACGTAATAATGAACTCTCTGTTTGGCTCTGAAGCGAGTAAGAGGAATTCAAAGGACGTTCACCACTGGTGATGGAATTGTATTTTCAAAAATGTAAATTCAGTTCATGAATATACTGCTGGTGATAACATATCACACAGTTCTCGTATTGTACTTCAATAAGAAACCAATAATTGTTTTCAGAGTATAAAACATGATTCTTATTCTTGTTAGGAGAGTATCCTGTAAATGAACTTCAGATATTTGTAAAAGAAATAATCACCACTGAAAGTATGATAAATCGTAAAGTATTCATATATTTCAAGAGAGAAATTACGTAATGAGTTTTTTTTATAAGCACAAGACAGGGAAAAACAGAAGAGAGGAAAATGAATTTAATGCTCATTTGTTCTTCAAAGATTTTAAAAGAAATTAGGTGGGTTAAGGTTCAATTCTACAGAATGTTACCTTGGTAATGGAATAGGAATTTTAAAATAGCTTCGGGTCGAACGAAGCTCTGTAAGTAAAATTCAGTGCTCAGGATTTATACGGAATCCGGTCAGAAGTGTGTGTGTGTGTGTGTGTGTGTGTGTGTGTGTGTGTGTGTGTGTGTGTTTGCGAGTGTGTTTATACGCATACACATATATACATATACGCACAAATATATTTTTTGACATGATTCCGTACAACTCTCGACCACTAAATTTTACTAACAGAGCTTTGTTCGACCCAAATAACACAATTATATATATATTATATATATATATATATATATATTATATAATATATAATATATTATTATATATATATATAATATATATATATATATATCTACTATATATATATATATATATATATATAATATATATATATATATATATATATATATATATATATACACGCATGAATGGTGCATGTATGTATATAGGGAGGCGTTTCGAAGTGCGTAATATAGTAAAATATTTAGAACCGTTTTGTTTATGTTCCCTACCTCGATGTCAATAATACTAGTATTAGACAAAGTAGTTGCGTTTATATAATCAAACAAGAACCACTTGAAGGCGGTGCCCCAGCAGGGCCAGTTCCAGTGGATGAAGCCAGTAAAATAATAGTAAAAGAATAAAGAAATGAAAATGCTACTGAAATCGAAAAACAAATAGCAGCAATTGGGGGATGGAAATGAGGTCGTGTACCCCATCTCACCAGGAGTTTTTCTCCACACTCTTCCGACATCAGGTATTCATATCGTTTGTGTGGCGCCCGGAAATAGGTGAATATAACAACCAATATTTGTTTGATGGTGATTTTTCTTCTTTTATATATTTAGTTTAGGTTTCTTTTCGTTCTTCCCTTTTTATCTTTATCATTCTAAGTATCTGAACTTCCTATACAAAATGTCGGAAGTTCAAATGTTTTGGTGGTTTTTTAAATATTTTTATTACTTGCTTTTTGTTTATTTTTTATTTTACTTTTTATTTTACTGGTTATGCCAAAAACAAAGAATGAATGAAAAGAAAAAAATGAAATATCATGTCGGAAGTTGTCTCCACGAGTGTTCTGCGTTATAACACAGGGTGTCCTAAACCGGGTCTCTGACGGGTACAGAATGATCCTCACTTCCGCCTCAGCCACCGTTATATTGGATTTGTAAAATATAAAAAATAAATAAAGAGCAACACAAAATTTCATAGATTTACAGTTATAACATTAATGTAATTTCCGTACAAACTTTGGAATCAAAGAGGTGCATAAACGATATTTCTAATGTTTAAGTGTATATTTTTCTATGTACGGCTGGTTGTGTGCCTAAGTTGTTGATGTATGCATGAACATGTAGATAGATAGATAGATAGATAGATAGATAGATAGATAGATAGATAGATAGATAGATAGAGAGACAGATAGATAAATAGATAGAAAGATTGATAGATAGATAGATAGATAGATAGATAGATAGATAGATAGATAGATAGATAGATAGATAGATAGATAGAGAGACAGATAGATAAATAGATAGAAAGATTGATAGATAGATAGATAGATAGATAGATAGATAGATAGATAGAAAGAAATTCATGCATGTGTACATATATACATATGTGTGTGTGTGTGTGTGTGTGTGTGAGTGTGTGTGTGTGCATATATGCGTATATGCATGTAACTGAGTTTATCTGAGTATGAATATGCAGCTATGAATTTGTAAGTGCACACACGCATATGATTTGAAGGTATAAAGTATATATACAGACAGATAAACCGACAGATAGATAGATAGATAGATAGATTGACAGACAGACAGACAGACAGACAGACAGACATATAGATAGATAGATAGAGATAGATAGATAGATAGATAGATAGATAGATAGATATAGACAAGACAGCCAAGACAGACAGACAGACAGATAGATAATACATACATACTACATACACACACACACGCTCACACACACACACTCTCTCTCTCTC